>NC_087349.1:102937057-103240087 GCF_030014295.1 Loxodonta africana
CTCATAATAACCAGACAAGAGAGATGTTATTTTATTTCCATTTTAGAGATGGGTAAACCAAGGCACAGAAAGGTTAAGTAACATGTCCCCAGTATGAAGATAGTAGGTGGTAGAGCTAGGATGTGAAATCAGGCAGTGTTGTGCCAGAGGCCACACTCTCAACACTGCAATGTGCTGTCTAGATCTGTCCCTAGAAGGGGTCAGAGGTGATTTAGTCAAGGTTGAAACAGGTTCCAAAGCTAAGAAAATCAAGTAGATCAAGAGACAGCATTAATAACTAAAACACAAACTTACATGACCTTTGAGGTTGCATTCTTTATGAGCTTTTTGATATTTCCCATGAAGGGCAGAAATTAGTGACTAGGTAGACATCATTATGAATGAAGGCGGCTTACAAGGGTGTGGATGTAGATGACAGGAGAACCAACCAGAAGCTGTTACATTGACCAGGGTATGGGGAGGAAGCCTGGGGTTACACAGAAGGTCTGAAGAGTTTGCTCCGTAGCACTGAAGTGCATCTAACTTTCGATGTTGTTGTTAGGTGCCGTTGAGTCGCTTCTGACTCATAGCGACCCTATGCACAACAGAAGGATGCACTGCCCTGTCCTGCTTTATCCTCACGTTGTTGCCGCCACTATGTCAATCCATCTCATCGAGTGTTCTTTTTTGCTGACCCTCTACCAAGCACGATGTTCTTCTCCAGGGACTGATCCCTCCTAATAACATGTATGTGAGATGTAGTCTCGCCATCCTTGCTTCTAAGGAGCATTCTGGCCATACATCTTCCAAGGCAGATTTGTTCTTTCTTTTGGCAGTCCATGGTATATTTAATATTCTTCACCAACACCACAATTCAAAGGGGTCAATTCTTCAGTCTTCCTTGTTCATCATCCAGCTTCCACATGCATATGAGGCCATTGAAATAATCATGGCTTGAATCAAGGGCACCTTAGTCTTCAAGGTGACGTCTTTGCTTTTCAACACTAAAGAGGTCTTTTGCAGCAGATTTGCCCAGTGAAATGTGTCTTTTGATTTCTTGACTGCTGCTTCCATGAGTGGTGATTGTGGATCCAAGTAAAATGAAATCCGTGACAACTTCGGTCTTTTCTCCGTTTATTGTGATGTTGCTTTTGGGTTCAGTTGTGAGGATTTCTGTTTTCTTTACGTTGAGGTGTGATCCATACTGAAGGCTGTGGTCTTTGATCTTCATCAGTAAGTGCTGAATTCTTCTTAGTTACTGACAAATCCAAATCTTCTATGAACCATTCAACACATATTCTTTAAGAGCCTTCTGTGTGCAGATCCACAAGAAACCGAATCAGTTGATACAGATATCTCAAGGCAGAGTCATCATAACTCTAGTGGAAGAATTGCTCACTGCATACTCTTTCAATATGAAGATCAGCCTGTTCAGAGAGATTTTTTTAAATAATTTTTTTTTTTTTTGCTGTAACTGTGTCATATGTTAGAATCGTTTAGTCTACATTTTAAAGGATTCAAAGATCTGGCACATTTTAGGGACTGAGTTTAGTAGAAAAATCTGGGTTATACACTGAGAGTTTAATCCTGCCATACTCCTGGCAAATCCTTTGCACAGGGGTGAGGCCCAGGAGTTTTGGCCATCTCAGGATATCACTTCTAATTGGATTCCTGATTCCTACTCACTGTAATTAAAGGACACTTTACCATTCCATCATCTGTCAAACTGGGAATGCTGGTGTTAGTCATCTGTCACCTGGGTGTCCGGGAAAGGTTGGTGGGGAGTTCTGTAAATGCATCGAGGTCCTCAGGATCATCATAATTATACAGTCATCAATGTGCCTTGATTCTTAATTTTTTTCCCTTCATAGATTGAAAAGAATCTTAATTCTTTCACATTCTTGGAGTGCACATATGAGGTCATGTGCATTTCTCTTAGAGGAGAGTAATACTACAAATACCACAATACTATGTGCTTATTTAAAGGGAAGCACATGGATTTTTCTTTATACAACCTTGCATACTTTTCTGATCCACTTTGTACTCCAAGGCAGGTACAGAACAAATGCCAGGACTAGTGTGACAGTATGTGTGGCTATACTCAGTGCCAACTCTGCCTCACAGCCCTCCATCAACTCCCAAATCCACCACCAACTGTCTTCCTGCCCGACCATGTCACTGCAACTCTCAAGGAAGAGCCATCAGTAACCTCCAGTTTGACAGATCCAATGGAGAAGTTTCAACCCTTCTTACTGAATGTCTATGGACTATTTGACATGGTTGCCAATTCTCCCCTTCAGCCTCATTCCATTCTTGGCTTTAAGGATGGAACAATTTTATCCACCTCTCCAACTGATCGTTCTTCTGTTCTACCTTGTGCTTTCCAGCAATGACCTCCCCTGTCATTTTCAGGCTCTTCTACATATATAATGGCTGGCTGTATTTATATATATATATATATATATATATATATATATATATATATATCCTTGAAAACTCTATGGGGCAGTTCTATTCTGTCCTATAGGGTTGCTATGAGTTGGAATCGACTCGACGGCACTGGGTTTTATATATATGTATGTATATATGTATATGTGTGTGTATATATATACAGTCATATATATGTGTATATACATACAGCCATATATATGCATATATATACATACACGCACATATATAGGTATGCGTACATATATATAGACAACTATTGTGTATATATACATACACAATCATATATATATATATATATACACACACACACCCAAAACCCAGTGCCATCGAGTCAATTCCGACTCATAACGACCCTATAGGACAGGGTAGAACTGCATACATATGTATATGTAGCCAGCTATTATGTGTATAAACCCGTTGCTGTCAAGTCAATTCCGACTCATAGTGACTCTATAGGACAGAGTAGAACCGCCCCATCGAGTTTCCAAGAGTGCTAGGTGGATTTCAACTGCCCTCCTTTTGGTTAGCAGCTGTAGCACTTAACCACTAAACCACCAGGGTTTCTATGTCCATATATATACACATATATACATATATATACCAAACCAAACCCTACACCATCAAGTTGATTCTAACTCATTGCAACCCTACAGAACAGAGTAGAAATGCCCCATAGGGTTTCAAAGGAGTGGTTGGTAGTTGTGTGTATGTATATATATATATATATATATATATATATATATATATATATATACATACACACACACACACACAATCACTGTCTTGTTTAAACCATTGCCATTTCACTCTTGCACAACTGCAGTCATGTCCTTTGCTACTCTTCTTGCCTCCAGTATCTCTCCCTTTTAAAACCATCTTGTCATGGTCTGTTATATCTGGGCAGCATATGGTCCTTAGGGCAAAGCCTTCTTTCTTTCTAGATTCAGAAAGTGTCATGTTGTTTAAGGTAAAGCGCGTCCACAGAATATAATCTGAGAGATATTTGGGATGTTTGTGTATATCTGTATGTGTGTGTGTGTGCACATATATGTTCACATTTAAGCTCCCACTCAACTACACAGGATTTAAAATGTCAGTCAGTTTGAAAATATTAAGCATGGGGATTTTTGGTGGGGATGGGGGTTAATATTGTACAGTAGAAATTGAGGAAATCATGGAAATTAAATTAAAACGAAATTACATTAAATTAAAATGTAAGCTCCTTTAAGACTGCTACCTATGATTTCTTGTTATGCCTCCCCACACTTAAAAAGTACTTTGTTTAATGCGATTGAGTGCAAACCCAGGAAAGAGGGAACTTGCATTAATCAAGAGCAGATGGGGGAAGTTGAGTCTCTGCAGGTTAAAATATGCCAGTCTTGGAGGAGAAAATGGAGTGGATTTCAGAAGCAAAATATTTGTGTGTGATGAGTTGGAGTTTGGGGAGGTTTTTTTTTTTTTTAATGGAAAAAAAGAGGCCCGAAGGAGCCAAAAAGACGCTAATGGATGAAACGCTTTGCACATATGGGATGGAAAATTGTGCTCGGTTAAGTCGAAAAGCAGCTTCTGAAGAACGTAATGTGGCTGCGGCTTCACAGGTGGCTGACCCGCTGGCCCCGCTACATCACTGCTCCATGTGTTTGGCCCTGGTCCCCCACTCCAGCCGGCCATTCGGGAAGATCATCTTCAGTGAAGCAGAAACTTCTAGAACTTCTTGGAATTGCTGCTTGTGCCAAAGAAGATCCCGTCCTTCTCAGCCTTTTATCCACACACAGGAGCATTAAAGAACTAAACAGCTCTCATCTCAGCTTCCTCCCAACCTCACTCTTTTGGCTCATCCTCCTCAAAGAAGCAGCTGTTTTTCAGCTGATGTTTAAGCTCACACACTCTAAGTTAAATGACTCCATTTCTTCATAACGAAAAGAGTTCCTTTTCTCTCGTTTGTTTTAATTTCTCCTAAATATCCCTGCAGGGGTACCTCACTTTACACATTTTTAAGTGCCCTCAAGAACACACGGTATATACACTACAGTATAAATCCTATATTCGCAAATTGAATCAGGATTGAAATTCACCAAGAAAAGAGGACCATGTGGGGAATCCTTTTTTTTTTTTTTTTTTGCATTGCTTTAATTTTACTTTTCTTTCCTTCATTCGCACCCCCTGCCCCTCCTTCAAGCAAAGAGTCCTTGATAGTGCAAATTATTAATTCTCACTCCGACCCCCCTCAGAAAACTTGACTCTATTTTTACAAGCTATGTAGATTCTGATCAAAGTGCCTTGGAATTTCTCAACATAGGACACACTTGTTCTTAGGGAAGCAGTTACTCATAGGCTTCCCTATGAGTATGGGACAAGCTTCATAGGTTTCTCTTCATTTTCCCAGCTTGTTCTTACTCTTTAAAGAGCAATGTCCTCATAGGGATGTAATGTTTAATAGATACTAGAATTCTTACATGCAAAGGAATGTCATCCCTTCCAAGTCCTCATATCAGGACAGCTAAGCCTGTGTCTGGCACTGGATTTGAGGAGTCACTTTTAGTTTCAGTCTGAGAATGACACTACTAGGGCAATCTATGGCCACAGCATGCCAGTTTCAGGGACAGCTGTGACCCTACAGTATGCTCAGGGCCTGGTCATGAGAAGTGTCTGTAGCGTCCCTAACTTCCTATTTGTCCACCCTTCAGTTCTCAATGGCAGGCTTGTTCCCACCAGTCCCCCTTCCTCTACTTTAGTAGTATCAATAGCTAACACTTAAATAATACCTCGTGTATGCCAGGCACAGTTCCAACACTTCATATATATCGGCTCATTTTATCTTCAGAATAGCTCTGGGTGGCAGGTGAATGCTTATCATATCCATTTTGTGCAACAAAAGATCTGCACAGAGAGGTTCCAAGCTTGGAAGTCAGGCCCCAGAGACCACGCCCCTAACCGGTAGGCTTTCAAAAGGCTTCGGCATCTGCATCCTTCTCCACAAGGGACTGTGAGCTGCTGTGCAGTCTTAATACCTGCAGCTCCTATTTACTTAGCACTTGGGAGAAATGAGGTCTTTTCCTAAGTGCTCTGCTGTCTTATGTAATCCTTACTTAGTCCTTAAAATCCTCATATTTATCCCCATTTACAAGTGAGGGAACCGCGTTATGTTTCTCACCCCAGGTTACAGAGCTGTCTAGTAAGAGAAGGAAGGTTCACCAGCAAACTTTCGCATGATGTGTACAGTTAGGCTGAACAGAAAGAATCAGCCTTCATTCAAGGAATTTCAGAATTGTGGGATGGGTAAGAGAGGTTTCTGAGGACAAGGTTAGAAGTTTCTAAAACCATGCAAATCTGACCCTTCTTATTGGGCCCACCCGTCTCCCTCAAACACACACTCTCTTTCTCATGCAAACACATGCACACACACATTCACATACACAAAAAAGACACTCCATAAAATAAGATTTTTCAATTAGAAAATGCAGAACTAATAGCAGGTTAGAATAAACTGAACGTTCTATGCCCCAAAAAAGAGCCCACTAAGACTCTCCTCCTTCCACTAGGCGGTGCTTTGCTGACTTAAAGTAAGGTAGGATGACAGTGCTGGCACCTGTTGCTGGAGGGATGTCACCGGCCTTCCAGGTCTTGCTCTGTGCAACACTGATGCACGGGCTGGTCGAAAGCAAAGGAAGAAAAACTTAATTTGGTTGGCCAAGCAAGCAAAGGCACTCACCCCAACCTGTATCACCAAGATGACTCCTGGATCAGCAGGCAGAGGGGCTTATATAGGGGAAGGAAACAGGGTGGGCTCTTCTTCAAGGCACGTTCAGGGCATGTCCAGGGGTGTGCTCCATCAGGATTGGTGGACTGCCCCTGTAATGATGCCCACATCATCTGGTCAGAGCAGTCGCACTGGGGCCAGGACAGCGGGGAGGGGAATTGGTGGCTTAGCTATGCCCACTGTTTCCTACCTCACTCTCCATCCAGTGATTTCCCATCTCAAGGAGAAATAATTTGTTGAAGAGCAGATGAAGGAAATGCTACCTGGAGGGCCTACTCTCTGCTTACTCTCTTGGAGCTTTGCAGGCACCTCGCACACACCTTACAAGGACCAAGAGAATCAATTCTTTTACCTTATGGCCTACTCCTGTGTTCTCTATACCAGGAAACAGTCGTTCTCCTGCCAGAACCTCTACATGGCCTTTGATTTGAATTTGGTCATGCCCTCTATCTCTCTCCATCCACTCTTCCTACTCTGCTGCCATTGGTCAGACCCTCACCTTGAACTACCCACCAGGAGTCCCTTCTGTGCTTTTGCCACTACAATCCAGTCTCCAAACTGCCTGATTTAGATTTTTTTTTTTAATATAAATTATCCAGAATTTACCATGTTTCCCATTACTTACAAGCAACCAAAAGCCAAAACTAAACCCATTGCCATCAAGTAGATTCCAATTCATAGTGGCCCTATAGGGCAGAGTAGAACTTCTGCATAGAGTTTCCAAGGAGTAGCTGGTGGATATGACCTGCAAACCTTTTGCTTAACAGCCGTAGCTCATTGTAGCTGTAAACCACAGTGCCACCAGGACTCCTACTTATAAGGACACATCCTAATTTCTTGGTATATCACTCAGGGTCTTTTCCAATGTTACAAATGTAACTGTGCTCCTTACCTGATTACCTTTGGTTCCCACCCATCTACCCTGAACCCTTGCTCACCTGATGACTTAATTAACTTTGAACGTGCTCAGAAAATTTTATTTTTTATCACTTAGTGCCTGTTATTCCTTTGCTTTACATTTTCTCTCCAACTATTCAGCTTCTGTCCTTTTGACCAAGGTTTGGCTTACAGATACTTTCTCCTTGAGCCCTTCCCTGAGGCTCCACCTCAGATTTTATCACATGGAAACCCTTTAACACCCAGGAGCAGCACAGCAGCAAACACCTATAATTCCCCAGTTATTTACCTCCTGCGTATTCACCGCCCATCTGTCAGTGGAGGTTCGTGTGTTGCTATGATGATGTACAGGTTTCAGCCAAGTTTCCAGGCTAAGACTAGGAAGAAAGGCGTGCCAATCTATTCTCAGAAGTCAACCAATGAAAACCCTATGGATCACAAAGAATGGCGATGAAAAAATTATTAGGACTCTAAGGGTGTCCATCAGAATAGATCTTAAGAGTCAGCCTGAGCTAGATGGGGCATCTTCAAACCTCATTCCTTAACTGCAATGTGAATTTCACTCTCAACACCCTATAGAAGCAACCCCAGTGTCAAGTTCTCCTCACACAACACCACCTTGGCATTTCCCAGGGCCTGGGTCACAGCCGAGCCTCCACAGTTCACTTGGGCCTTCCAGGGAGGTGGAACTAGGGGTGTGCTGGGTGGTTGTGCAATATATGAGATTGAGGTGACAGTGGGATGCAGAGGGAAATTCATCAGTCTCCATTTCATTGCAAATAAATAATCAAGCCAGAGTATCAATTTTGTGGTAATTTCTTCCTCCTTTCATGTTTACAGAGAGAGAGAAACAGCTGGGGCAGTTGACATATGAAAGAGGAGCAACGGATTGTTACTTGTGTAGCAGATGGTCTTGGGTTATGAATAAGCAGCAAATGTGAAAAAGAAATTCTCAGGGTTGAGCCAGGCTTGCTTCCTGCAAAACCAGTTAACCCTTGCTTCTTGACACTGGTCCAAGATTTGGATCTTTGGGAGGCCGAGCTGCTCCTTTTTATGGTCAGAGACCTCGTAGCACTGGATGTGGCAAAGAATGAAGCAAAACTGGAACAGGAAAACGCAGGAGACGTGTTGACACACGAGTGATTATTATGTGTGATGTCACGTGTTACAGTGAATTACTTAGTATGACCCTTCTAGCCATAGTCTTTGTGACTCCCACACAATGATTGGGATTGGGTGGGACTATGCAAATAAGCTACCACTCATCTGCCACTTTGTCATACTGTGTTGTCTTGTGTGTTGCTGTGATGCTGGAAGCTATGCCATCAGTATTTCAGACACCAATAGGGTCAAACATGGTGGAAAGATTTCAGCAGAGCTTCTAGATTAAGACAGACTAGGAAAAGGGACCTGGAAGTCTACTTCTGAAAAAATCGGCCATTGAAAACCTTATGAATAGCAGAGAACATTGTCTAATACAGCACCAGAAGTTGAGCCCCTCAGGTTGGAAGACACTCAAAATACTACTGGGGAAGAGCTGCCTCCTCAAAGTGGAGTTGAACTTAATGACACACAAGGAGTAAAGCTTTTGAGACCTTCTTTGGCTGATATGTCATGACTTGAAATGAGAAGAAACAACTTCAAACATCCATCAGTAATTGAAATGTCAAATGTATGAAATATGAATCTAGGAAAATTGGAAGTCATCAAAAGTGAAATGGAACACATAAAGATCTTAGGCATGAGTGAGCTGAGGGGACTGGTATTGGCCATTTTGAACCAGACAATCATACAGCCTACTATGCCAGGAATGACAAATTGAAGAGGAATGGTGTCACATTCATCATCGAAAAGAACATTTCAAGATGTATCCTGAAGTCTGGGTTGTTAAATCTTGTGAGAGGCCATCTAAGATACTCCACTGGTCCCACCCCATCTGGAGCGAGGGAGAATGAAGAAAATCAAAGACACAAGGGAAAGATTAGTTCAAAGAACTAATAGACCACAACTACCACAGCCTCCACCAGGCTGAGTCCAGCTACCACTACTGACTAAAAGGTGTCCATCTACCACCACCAACTGCTCTGACAGGGATCACAATAGAGGGACTGAGACAGAGCTGGAGAAAAATGTAGAACAAAATTTTAACCCACAAAGAAAGACCAGACTTACTGGTCTGACAGAGACTGGAGAAACCCAGAGTATGGCTGCCAGATGCCCTTTTAACTCAGTACTGAAGTCACTCCTGAGATTCACCCGTCAGCCAAAGACTAGACAAGACCATAAAACAAACCAAAACTAAATAGGCACGCCAGCCTAGGGGCAAGGACAAGAAGGCAGGAGGGCCAGGAAAGCTAGTAACAGGGAATCCAAGGTCGAGAAGGGGAGAGTGTGTGACGGGGTTGGCAACAGTGTCACAAAACAATATGTGTATTAATTGTTTAATGAAAAACTAATTTGCTCTGTAAATCATCATCTAAAGTACAATTAAAAAAAAATTTAAAATATCTATCCTGAAGTACAACATTGTCAGTGATGTACCTACAAGGAAGATTGTTAATTGTTAATACAACTATTATTCAAATTTATGAATGAACCACTAACGTTAAAGATGAAGAAATTGAAAATTTTTATCAACTTCTGCAGTCTGAAATAGATCAAACATTCAGTCAGGATGAATTGGTAGTTACTGGTGATTGGAATGCAAAAGCTGTAAAAAAGAATAAGGACAGGTAGTTGGAAAATATGGCCTTGGTGATAGAAAAGACACCAGAGATCGCCTGATAGAATATTGCAACACCAATGAGTTCATTGCAAATACCCTTTTCAACAACATAAATGGCAACTACACACGTGGACTTCATCAGATGGAATACACAGAGATCAAATCAACTATAGCTATGGAAAAAGATGATAGAGAAGCTCAATACCATCAGTCAGAATAAGCCTAGGGCTGACTGTGGAAAAGACAATTTCTCATATGCAAGTTCAAGCTGAAGCTGAAGAAAATAAAAACAATTTCATGAGAGCCAAAATACAACCTTCACCCACCTAAATTTAGAAACCATCTCAAGAATACATTTGATGCATTGAACACTAATGACCAAGGACCAGACAAGTTGTGGGATTACATCAGGGACATCATACATGAAGAAAGCAAGAGGTCGTTAAAAAGACAAGAAAGAAAGAAAAGGCCAAAACGGATGTCAGAAGACTCTGAAACTTGCTCTTGAACACAGAGCATCTAAAGCAAACGGAAGAAATGATGAAATTAAAGAACTTAATGGAAGATTTCAAAGGGCAGCTCAAGAAGACAAAGTAAAGTATTATAATGAAATGTGTGAAGACCTGGAGTTAGAAAGCCAAAAGGTAACATGCTCGGCATTTCTCAAGCTGAAAGAACTGCAGAGAAAATTCAAGCCATGAGTTGCAATTCTGAAGGATTTTATAGGCAAAATATTGAATCACGCAGGAACCATCAAAAGAAGATGGAAGGAATACACAAAGTCACTGTACGAAAAACAATTTTCTGTCGTTCAACCATTCAAGGAGGTAGCATATGATCAAGAACCAATGGTATTGAAGGAAGAAGTCCAAGTTGGCAAAAAACAAGGCTCCAGGAATTGACAAAATACCAACCGAGATGTTTTAACAAATGGATACAAAATCTAGAGGTGCTCACTTGTCTATGCCAAAGAATTTGGAAGACCTCTACCTGGTCAAATGACTGGAAGAGGTTCAGACATGTGCCCATTCCAAACGAGAGTGATCCAAAAGAATGCAGAAATTATCAAACAATATCATTAATATCACATGCAAGTAAATTTTTACCGAAAATAATTCAAAAATGGTTGCAGCAGTACATCAACAGGAAAATTCAAGCCAAATTCGTAAGAGGATATGGAATGAAGGATATCATTGTTGGTGTCAGGTTAATTTTGGCTGAAAGCAGAGAATACCAGAAAGATGTTTACCTGTGTTTTATTGACTATGCAAAGGCATTTGACTGTGTAGATCATAATAAATCACAGATAACATTGCAAAGAATGGGAATTACTGAACACTTAATTGTACTCATGAGGAACCTGTGCATAGACCAAGAGGCAGTTGTTTGAACATAACAAGCAGATACCATATAGTTTTAAATCAGGAAAGGTGTGTGTCATGGTTGTTTCTTTTCACCATACTTATTCAATCTGTATGCTGAACAAATATTCAGAGAAGTTGGACTATATGAAGAAGAATTTGGCATCAGGATTGGAAGAGGTCTCATAGATAATCCTTGATTTGTAGATGACACAACTGTGCTTGTTGGAAGTGAAGAGGAGTTGAAGCACTTACTGATGAAGATCAAAGACCATAGCCTTCAGCATGGATTACACCTCCACATAGAGGAAACAGAAATCCTTACAGCTGGACCAATGATAAATGGGGAAAAGATTGAAGTTGTCAAGGATTTCATTTTACTTGGATCCAAAATCAGTGCACATGGAAGCAGCACTAAAGAAATCAAATGGCTATTATTGCATGGGGCAAATCTACCTCAAAAGACTTCTTTAAAGTATTAAAAAACGAAGTTGTCACTTTGAGTACTAAGGTGCGCCTGACCCAAACGACATAGTATTTTCAATAGCCTCATGCATGCGAAAGCTGGACAATGAATATGGAAGACTGTAGAAAAATTGATGCCTTTGAATGATGGTTTTGGTGAAGAATACTGAATATGCCACGGACTGCTAGAAGAAAGCACAGGTCTGTCTTGGAAGAAGTACAACCAAAATACCCCTTAGAATTGAGGATGACAAAACTTCATCTCATGTACTTTGGATATGTTATCCTGAGGGACCAGTCCCTGGAGAAGGACATCATGCTTGGTAAAGTAGAGGGTCATCAAAAGAAAGAAAGGCCCTCAATGAGGTGAATTGACTCAGTGGCTGGAACAATGGGCTCAAGCATAGCTATGATTTTAAGGATGGCGCAGTACCAGGCAGTGTTTAGTTTAGTTGTATGTAGGATCACGATGAGTCAGAACCAACTTGACAGAACCGAGCACGAACAACAATGCAAATAAGGTGTTTGTGGCCCCCCAAGGTAATTGAACATCTTGCTACTAATGAAAATAAGGTGTGTGAAACCTCTCTGAGAGTGGGACTATTGCAAATAAGGTGTATGGGACACTAATGAGGGGATTGGTCAGTTTTGCCATCCTGCTAGTCTTAAAAAGAGAGCCAATCTCAGAATAGAGGGGTAAACCTCACTATCGTTAAGAAAAAAACCAGGAGCAGAATGTGCCCTTTGACCCTAGACCCAGGAGACAGAGAAAGCTGTAACACTGGAGAAGGTGGCAAGACAATGAGACAGCAAGGGCAATAACTGTGGCAGAGAAATTCAGCAGCAGAACAAGGAGATCAGCACTAGACAGCACACTGGGCTTCCAGGGCCCACAGAGTGAGGCAGCTATAGTGGGTGTGCTGACCCACAGAGCGAAAAATTTGAGTGCCTTCTGGCAGAATGCTTCCTGGTGAAGTGGGTGCCTCTGGGCACTTGTCAATAAAGAGATTTGCAACACTTCATCTAGCAGGGCAAAGACCATGTGCTAGTGGAGGCCTAGGACCAAGGAAAGCCTGTCTTGAGGGAGGTGAGAAGAGCCTGCCCTGAGGGGCCTGATAGGAGCCTTACATAGCAGAGAGGAGCTGAAGGAGCTGTCTTGCACTGAAGAAGGGAAACTTTACCTACACATTTCCTGATCCTGATCCCTATTTGTAGACTGTTGATCCTGATCCCAAGTCGTAACCTGTTACTTCCCTAATAAACCTGATAACTGTGAGTATGGTCTGTGAGCTCTCTGTGACCATTGCAACCAATTATTGAACTTAGCTTAAAAGTGGAGAATGCCTTGGGAGGGATGTCAGGTGTCAGAATTGATAAAAAGTTTGGAAAAAGGAGGTATGTCTGACTTCTACCTCATAGGAATCAGCCTTGGGCTGATGTTGATAATGATTCGCTTCCCTTCTTGTGAAGTTAGATGTGGCGGTCTGAGGACACCACCATGCCATTTTTAAAGGTCAAAACACAATGCATGAATGAATGAATAAATGAATGAATGCACAATCAAGCCCCTCTACCTGTGTTTAGGCCACTGAGCAAAGGAGTCCCTGAATGGCACGAACGGTTAAGCACTGGACTACTGACTGAGTGGTAGATGGTTCAGACCCACCCAGAGGCACTCAAAAGAAAGGCCTGTTGAGCAGCTTCCAGATCACAGCTTTGAAATCCCTATGGAGCTCCATTCTACACTGCAACATATGAAGTCTTCAGGAGTTGAAATGAACACAGTTGCAACTGATTTATTATTATTATTTTTTTTTGGTTTAGGAAGCATGAGCATCTCAGAAGCAGGGGTTACCTCATGAAGAATAGGGAGGTTATTAAAAGAGATCCCTGACATGGTGGGATTTGAGAGGTGTCAGGAAGTTCCCATTTCCCACTAATTTCTCCCCAGCCCACCTCTCACTAATGCTTGCAATTTCATATTTGAGCAGGTATCCCTTCATGCTTTGTAACTGAATGAGACCCATTAAAATGCAAATGTCCTTGATAGTGGTTACATATTGAACCTTAACAGAATTTAATATTCTCATATGTAAATTAGTTTGTCAGATCCTTCCTAACCTACTTCTTTTCCAGCTCTCAGAGAACAGCTCCCTATGGAGTGGGACAAATGATGGGGTTAACCTGAGGAGGGGCACTGAGCATTATGAATGTCTTCAACACCTTGTTTCCATCTTTCTGCCACTTACTAGCTGTGTGACCTTGGACAAGTTGTTTAACCTTGCCAAACATCCAGATCCTCATTTGAAAAAGCAAATAGGTCTAGGAGGTTGTACAGATCAAACATGGCAGTGATAGTGAAAGCACCTTGAACCCAATGAGGTATTTGGTGTGGTGATGTTGTTTGGAGAGGTGGTGTGAGTAGCAGCTGGTCTTGCAATGTGAGGTATGGCACTTTTTAGTAACTACATATAATTTTTTTTTTTTTTGTGAGAAGCACGGAAGAACTTGTAGTCTCTTTACAGCTCATCCAACCAAAGTCCTCACAAAGGCCTCACTATAATAGGAGGCATAAAATTGCTAAACAGGAGCAGCTCCTGCACTGTGTTATAGAGAGGCACTCCACAGGAATGGGCTTGCATTCATGTTTCTGCTTAACGTTGGTCGATACTCTGACCTAGCCCAAGAGGCAGGATTTAACGTCTTCCATAGGTAACACAGGTAAAGAATAGAATACAGAGGCAGGAATCTCATGGATAATTTGGGACTAAAGAAAAAGGAAGGGAGCTGGAGGGAAAATGAGAGAGAAGGCTAATCGCCAGGGTCTCAAGAAGAATAGACAGTCCATACTTTTCACATGGTTATTAATGAGAAGCAAAATCTCATTAGCATGGGTGAAAATCATTGAATTAGTGAATGTTTTGTTATGTACATTTTTACCTCAATAGAAAAAAGAAGCCAAACAGGAAAAAAAAAAAAAAAAAAAAGAAACCTGATAAGACATTCCTTAAAATTAACTGTGTGCAACTTTATCAGCAGAGACTATGAGGGAAAGCCATACAGAAGAAAATGAGGTCATGGGGCACATCTACTTGTGTAAGAATATCGCTGTACAGGTAGAGGGAAATCAGCAGAACTTGACAGAAGACCTAGCAATACCAGACCATCCCAGCCAAAGACTTCCTAACAGCTCCTACGTGAGGAAGAATTACAAATTTATATGAGGACTATTTATTATTAGTATTGATGATTTGGGAGAAAGATGTGGCAGTCTGCTTTCATAAAGATTTACAGCCTTGGGAACTGTATGGGGGCAGTTCTATTCTGTCCTGTAGGATCACTATGAGTCAGAATTGACCCAACAGTAACAGGTTTTTGGTTATTGATGATTTATCAAAACAAAAACAAAAACTCATTGCTGTCAACCAGATTCTGACTCATAACGACCCTATAGGACAGAGTAGAACTGCATCATAGGGTTTCCAGGGAGCACCTGGTGGATTCAAACTGCTGACCTTTTGGTTAGCGTCTGAACGCCTAACCACAGCACCACCAGGGCTCCTGATGATTTATATTGTTGTTAGGTGCCGTTGAGTTGGTTCCAACTCATAGTGACCCTATACTATATATAAAAAAATAGGGTACTATAAAATGAAGCACTGCCCAGTCCTGTGCCATGTTCACAATCATTGTTATGCTTAAGCACATTGTGGCAGCCATTGTGTAAATCCATCTTGTTGAGGGTCTTCCTCCTTTACTTTGACCCTGTACTCTACCAACAATGATGTCCCTTCTTCAGGGACTGATCCCTTTTGATAACATGTCCAAAGATGATTTATAGCATATATTTATTTACATTGACTTATATCTTAACATATTATTCTCCTTCCATTTCAACAAATCATCTTATCTTCAAAAGGTCTCAAGTTAAGGAACACTTGCAGGTATCATTATGGATAGATACGTGAACTGGGTCTATCTGCTTGGCCATTATAATCAAGATGTTAACGTCCAGAGTATGCAATTGCTGGCTAGCAGCTCATGAAATAGAATATTGCATCAACTAGATTGGCAACTTGATTTGCTCCACAGGATATAGCTTACAGCCTGAGTTCTCTGCCAATCCCAGCTCTGAAGCTTTCTCCATTTTTACCTCAAACCATTACTTGACGGCATTTTTCTTATAACTTCACTGATGCTGGCTCCCCACTCAGCATGATGTATATGTGGCCACTTGGACCTCTCCACTGCTCTCGGGGAGACTGTAATCACTGTTGGATTGGGCTTCATTTTAAATATTTCTCTCAAATCCTGAATGTATGGACTTTCAGAATTGACCACTGATTCCTATATGTTACAAAGGTGAAGTTCTTCTCCCTTAATTTCTTCTCCTCTTTTCTTAGGACTTTTTCTTGTCCTTTTCCTTATCATAGCACACAGTTTAATGGTTCCACTTGTACCTGTCAGTTTAGGACTCCGTCCTTTCCCAAAGAGACCCACAGCCAATCTTAGAGTTAGCAGAGGGCTTCTCATGTGCTCTCATGGTCAATTCTCCTCAAGTTTCAACCACCTAGTATCAGACATGTCCTCTCTCTCCTCCTTTCCCGCCTCCCCCCGCAACCGACTCCAGTGTCTTTTCTGTCACTGCCTCTGATAATTCACATGGGCCACATTCATCTTTAAGATGCTGACCTGCTTGAGGTCGTGATGCTGAGCTAAGTGAAGAGTTCTCCACACTCTGAAGCTACCCAGAGTCCCTTTCAGAATTAGAAAAAGCTCCTCACCTGAATTTTGGGTCACCCGAAGATAAAGTGGGACCAAAGCCAAGCTATTTTGTACCCTAGAGGATTAGTCTAGTCAATCCTTTTTATTCACAAATTCTGTATTTGTAGATTAACCTACCTCACAAAAATGTGTTTGTAACCCCAAAATCAGTACTCGCTGCACTTTTGCAGTCATTCACAGACGTGTGCAGAGCGTCAAAAAATTTAAGTTGCCTGAAGCGCGCTTTCCCAACTGAGGTCCGTTAAGGCTTCACTCTGTCTTCTTGCTTCAGCTTTCATGTTGTAAATAAGTGTCCTTTTCATGGTCTATTTAATGCCATGGTTTTTTTTTTTTGCATTTTTTGTGGGCATTTTGTGTGTGTGTGTGTGTGTTATTTAGCTGTTTAACGTGGCCCCAAGCAGAGTGCTGATGTGCTGTCTAGTGTCTCTAAGTGCAGGAAGGCTGTGCTATGGCTTATGGGGAAAATTCATGGGTTAGAATAAAAACCAAACCAAACCCACTGCCATCAAGTTGATTGCGACTCATAGTGACCTTAAAGGACAGAGTAGAACTGCCCCATAGGGTTTCCAAGGCTGTAAATCTTTATGGAAGTAGACCGCCACAACTTTCTCCTGCTCGGAGCAGCTGGTGAGTTCGAACCACTGACCTTTCAGTTAGCAGCAGAGTGCTTTAATCACTGCACCACCAGGACTTCTTACATGGATTAGATAAAGCTTTACTCAGGCATGAATTATAGTGGTTTTGACTGTGAGTTCAATTTTTCAAAAAAAATCACCTATGTATTAAATAACATGCCTTTAAACAGAAACTGACATAAAACAAGGTTATGTATTGATTAGTTATTAAAATGTTGTGACCAGAGGCTAACAGGAGCATAACCTTCCATTTCCACAATGGTTCCATATTAGCTCATTCAGTGTTTACAGTGACTTTACAGAACATTCCTATGGGAATTCCATCCCCACACCATGATTGCCTCTCCAGAATTGGGCAAAACATTGGTGCCCTGAGTGGTTGCCACATCCATTGCCCCCTTCCAAAGCCATGAGCCATAACAGCCCCTCTTGCATGAATTAAAATGCTTTGTATTATGTGATCTCACTACTTGGTCAGACCTGTTGGGCAGGGTTGGGCAACTGGGCCAAAGGTAGCCATATAGATAGTGGCCAACCAACAGGGTGAACTGGGGGAAAGCTCTGGCCCACAGGACACTTTATACTGGAAAGTGACTAACTCAACTACCCAAACCCTTTCTCGCAGAGTTTGAATCCAAGATACAATTGACCTGGTATCAACATACTGATAAAAACCAAACCCGCTGCTGTTGAGTCGATTCTGACTCATAGTGACCCTATAGGACAGAGTAGAACTGCCCCATAGAGTTTCCAAGGAACGCCTGATGAATTTGAACTGCTGACCTTCTGATTAGCAGCCGTAGCACTTAACCACCACGCCACCAGGGTTTCCAACATACTGATGGGACGTGAAAAAGTTCAAACTGGGTATCTAAAAAAAAAAAGCACCTATTGCAACAGCCTTTTCTAAGACAACTCAGCAGCACTATTTGTCCTTGGTTCCAGGCAGCCTACTCAACTAAGGTAACCAGAGTACGACGACTCCTTATGACCTGAAAGATTCTAATGCCTGACTCTCTCTGCCCTTCTCCTTCATTGGAATGAACTGACCCTGTTCCATTATCAATGCAAGGGAGAATCCCCTTCCCCTACCCTCCTGCTTGAGTGACATAGGATTAATACGTTGTCAACTGGTTTGTTCCAGGAAAAGAGAGTTCCTTGTCTCCTTAATCCCTTTGATACTAACAATTAGAGCACATGTTAGGAAAAAAGGAACGTCAAACATGCCCAATGCAGAGTAAGTACCAACCAGGTGCTGTCCCTACCCTTTCTATGTGGACAAACCTCCCTACCCGAACCAGGAAACCAGATACTTTGGACTTAAGTAATGACCACAGAATTGAACCCCAGTTGAGCCGGGCACAACCCTTGGCATATCCCCAAGTGAAAGGAACAGCAAGTTGAGGGTTACTTAAGATAGGAACTCTTCAAACAGTCTCCCATTGGGAATGCTTTGACAAGCCAGCCAAAATGCCTTCCTTCCTTTGCCCCTCCTCATCCCAACAAATGACAAAGTGGAGCTTGTTGCCTCCAGGTGAGCACAGTCCTGGGGAAACAAGGAAAGCAAACAAATACTCCTATGTGGTTGAAAGGTTCCCAGGCTGTGTTTCAAAGGCAGTCCCTTATGGCTTTGTTTGCTCCTGTTTTTCCCAGCATAGGTGTTTGATATCACACAGACCTATTCTGAGATTTCCAAGGAGAGAAGTATTCAGTTTACAGTGAGTAGCCAACAGTTTCCTCACTTGAAAAAGGGAGTAAGTTACCTGTTCACTGGGTATAATTAAAAAGCCCCCAATTGTCCTGGTATCAACATACTGATAGGACATGAGAAAGTTCAAATTGGGTATCTGAAAAAAAAGCACCTATTGCAACAGCCTTTTCTGAGTCAACTCAGCAGCACTATTTGTCCTTGGTTCCAGGGCAGCCTACTCAGTGGGATCCTGCTCTCCCTTTTCCCAGTTTTAACTTTGGCAGGAGAAGATCAGGCCATCAGATGACCACCTAAGCGGGTAAATTTGGAAGAGATTAAAATGTAGAGAAAATTGAAAGCATGAGATTCCTGAAATACTGTTTGTATCCCTGAGACGTGGGGGCATTTCCAACTCTCAAAATTCTTTCCCCCTTTTCTTCTGGTACATGCATGATTAAATTCTCAGGAAAACTTCTATTTTGCTTCTTTTTACTCTAGCCTGGTAAGTACCAAAATGAACAAGCTTCAGCCATTTTGAAGGGAACAAGAAAATCTATTTTCAACTTAAGAAGAAAAGTCAAAGGAATTATGGGCACATACAAACTTCCCTAATGTTTCTTGTGGGTCACAAAGGGACAGAGATGACAGGGATGTGGCCCACAGAGAGGTGTGCACAGGCAGAGTGAGCTGCACTATTGTGTGCCCTGAGACTAGACCAAGCAGCTGGGCTAGCCATTGGGAAATAAGGAAAAGTCCTTTAGTCCCGTCACTGCCTCCCTCTTTGCTGGTATTCTTCATCCTCGCCCTTCCCTCATACAGAGTCCAGCACCATTGCCCATGAGTCCCTCATTCCAGGCAAGTCTGCTCTCAAAAAATAACCTGAAGAAATCAGTGGTGTAAATGCTTAACGTGCTCAGCTGCTAACCAAAAAGTATGTGATTTTACTCCATTCAGATGTAATTCACAAAAAAGGCCTGGCCATCTACTTCCGCCAAAAAAACAGCAATTGAAAAACTCTGTGGAGCACAGTTCTACTCTGATATACATGAGTTAACTATGAGTTGGAATTGACTCAATGGCAGCTGGTTAAAGTAGAAGCAACAAGGAGTGTATGATACATCAAATATCTCTTCTATTTGCATTTTAACAGAGGAAGTGCTTTTAATCTCTAATTTATAGAAAATGGTGCCTCAGTTTGAGGCCTTAAAAGGAATTTGTAGGATAACAAACTCAGCCCAGACAATGATAACCTGCTTAAAGATTAGCTTAATGTAGACACTTGGTTCCTGGAACACAAGGTGTAATTGCTAGCAAAAAACAATTAGAGAACATGACTAAAGTCCTTCCCTTTGTCTCCCAGTGAGACCCTTGAGGTCATTTTAAGGCATGACTGATGATGATAAATGAAGAATGAACTGTTTTTACAAACACTGAACTTGTGATGGGTGAGAGACAATACCTGTGTATCAAGCGTGGGAATTCTTTACCTATCAATACATGATTCACATTCCTACAAATGAATACCTTCTAACAGTGTGCAAACCATCAGAACTGCTTGGGCCTCTGCCCTGGTGTGTCCTGGTTGTGTTTTCCTGCAGTGGAACACAGCCTGGCAGAAAGAGGAGGCGATCTGTGTCTTGGGCCCAGCCACAGAATCGGTACCATGCCCTTCCTACTCCTGTGACTTGCAGGGTGGCTCTGCAGCCAGCTGGCGAAGCCAATAAGAATCAACACAATACATGGCTATCGTGCTTACTGTGTGCAAGGCACTCTTCTAGAGGCTTTCCGTGGATGATCTTACATAATTCCCATTTCACAGATGATGAAACTAAGGCTTGGAAAGATGAAAGTAAATTGCTTAAGCATTCATCTACACATATTGGCTCGATAACCAACAGAGTATTTTTCACTGTGCCAGGTATTGTGAGAGAGTCAAAAATGTACGAATGGCAGTGATTTCAAAGTCACCAATCTTTAATTTATTCCCCTAGATGTTTACTAAATATGGCTACCAAGAGATCCAGAGCCCTGGTGGTGCAGTGGCTAAGAATTTGGCTGCTAACTAAAAGGTTGACAGTTTGAATTCACCAGCGGCTCCTTGGAAATTCTATGGGGCTATTCTACTCTGTCCTATAGGGTCACCATTGGTTGGAAGTGACTCGATCGCAACAGATTTACCAAGAGATCCATGGAAGAACTGTGATTGCCACCCCGCTGCTCCATATAGTTAAGATGAGAAGAGTAATCCATATAAATGATTCATATCCATCTAAATTTGGTGGCCCTATCTCAAAACATATTTCTGAAAAGGCTTTTTTTTTTTAAATTTGAAGATTAACCTCAGATAAAATATATAACACCAAAACCACAATGATCTGTATGTTTAATGAATTTCATTTATTAAAATGAAAACCAAACAATAAAAGCTTGCACATTTATGTAAATGCAATGTATAATTTGACTACAGAAATGAAAATTCCTGGCAATTTTTGGCTGTCATATTAACAGGAGACAATCTAAAATGACTGACTATAAATTTCCCTTACAATTTCCTTTCTGATCTTCTTTTTAAAAAATAGACAAAAACAAAGAAACTTAAAATAAACTTCTTTAAATCATAGTGGTTATTGTAAGAAAGGCAAGAAAAGTGCAAAAGAAGAGTATAAAATATAACTATCACCTGCATTTGATAAATAATTTTGAAATTTATAATTTTCAAAAATTGCTATAACATACCTCTGTGATTTGCTGAATCAAAATGAGTGTGTCATATATAATTCATTTATCCAGCAGGGAATTCAAGTGGGTGAATTTTTTTGTTGCTGTGTTATTTTACTTAAGGCTTCTCTGAACAATGGTGGTTTTACTGATGGGCATATATCTCTGATTATATCTTCAGGACACATCCCAGAGCAGAGTCACTGGGTCACAAAGTATGAATGCTTTAAGGTCCTTGACTTTTCTGACGAAATTTCTTTCCAGAAAGGTTTAAACAATTTTTCTCTCCCATCATCAGATTGCAGGAGTGTCGGTTTCCTGTGTTGGTTGTTTGCAATTTATTTCTTACCCTGTGAATTATCAGCCCATGTTCTTTAGTTAGGAATGTGTTAGTAAGTACATACTTTTCTTATTGAATTGGGAAAAAGGTTTACATATTAAGATTAAGCTTCTAATTGTTGTGATTCTTTTCCACAGTTTTTTATGTTTTCCTAGGAGGAACTCAGTACAGTCCGTGTAAATTACTAATTGTTTCCTTTATAGTACCTTCCTCTAGTTTCTCTATTTACACCCATTCCAACATGAATTAATTACATATATGATAAATAACAACTAACTTTATTTCCTGTCAGTCATCAATTTTCTAAACCATATTCACTAGACAATTCCATTGATTCATTGGTCAATTATTATGCCTACAATACACCATTTGTATTGTTGTTGCACTAAAATATATTTTAATATCTTTTAGGGAAAGTCTTAGCTGTTCTCGTTTACTTATTCTTCGATAAACTTTGGAAACATTTGGTCAAGTTCCAAGAATAACAGAAGAAAGGTATTTGTGTCAGGAAGTTGTGCATGTACAAAATCTATAAATTGGTGATCTATCTATCTATCTAGCCAGTTTTGTGGCTAATTTTAATTAGATTGTCTCTAGTGTTTCATCACTAAGTACGATGTTTAAAATAGATGTTCCTGATCATGATAAAGAAGTAGTCATCCATTTCTACTTAAGTTTTTTGTTTAAAAAATTACATGGTGTTGGCATCTGTCCAATGCATTTTCAACATCTATTTAGATGATCGTATGGTTTTCTCATTACTCTTTTGTGTGAACTTTCTTCTAGTTAAATTAATCCACTTGCTCACTTCTAAATTTATGCTTTTGTATAAATCACCTTTTTCACTTGATACTATTTTGTATTAATCAGGACTTCTAGGTGCAAGTGACAGAAAACCAAACCACAATCAGCTAAATGAGAGAAGAAAAAACATCTGATTCCTAAACTAAAAAGCCCAGAAGCAAAGCTATCCTAAGCATGGCTTGATCCAGGAGCTCAAAGGATGCCCTCAGGACTCAGCTTTGTCCTGTTTGCCCCTGACACTTCAGACATTCATCCTCACAGATGCCAGTCCAGGGGGAAGAGGGCTTTTTTTTTTTTTTTTGCCAATGACTCTGAGAGAAGGCTTAAGTCAGTCTCTCTTTGACCCAGAATTGATCAAATGCTCGACTCTGTACCAATCACTGTGGCCAGGGAGGTCAGGCAAACTGATCAACTCAGGCTTAGAATGCTTATCTACACTGAGACTGATGGTGGGATTGACTAAGAGTAGTGAAGAGCTATTTCCACAGGGAAGATCAAGGTGCTGTTACCGAAAGAACAGGGATCGATTCTAGATACACGTTAAGTGCCTACTATATAAGATGTAGTGGTTAAGTGCTATGGCTGCTAACCAAGAGGTCAGCAGTTTAAATCCCCTAGCTGCTCCTTGGAAACCCTATGGGGCTGTTCTATTCTGTCCTATAGAGTTGATATGAGTCAGAATTGACTCAATGAGTTTTTGGTTATACAATCTTAGGAAATTTGGTGGCACAGTGGTTAAGAGCTATGGCTACTAACCAAAAGGCTGGCAGTCAAATGCACCAGTCGCTCTTTGGAAACTCTGGGACAGTTTTACACTACAAGTTGGAATCTACTTGATGGCATTTTTTTTTTTTTTTTAATATACTCTTAATGGAGTCCCTGGGTGGTATAAATGGTTAACTGCACTCAGGAATGACTCAAGAAAGGCCTGGTGATCTGCTTCCAAAAAAATCAGCCATTGAAAGTCCATGGGAGCACAGTTATACTCTGATACACATAGGGTCTCCATGAGTCTGAATCGACTCAATGGCAATTGGTTATACACTTGTAGTAGCTTGATACCTCCTAGGATTGAAGAGCTGAAATAATTTTTTTTCTTATGATCTTGTTGTTTCTTAACATCTTCCCAACTCATTAGTCTTTCACTTTCTTTTAGTGTGGTGGTAACTCTCCACCTGTTACACTATGACAGTAGGGGCCCTAAAGATCCACAACTGAGTCTGATTTTAGCCTATGTTGTTTCTCTGATTTAGGGCTTGATTAACATTCTTCTCAGAAGGACCCTGTTATGACCAGGTTCTTTGTGGTCTGTTGCTCATCAGACACGCTATGGAATAGGACATGGCTTACCCCACCTCACCCCCTTGATGCTGCTCCCAGAAATAAATGCATGTGTCCTGGTGAGAATGACTCAATTGCTGATTTTGACACAGGAACATGGAGGCATAAAATCGCAAGGAAATTATGCTGCTTCCCAAGTTTTTCAAAATTCTTTCAGTCCTGGCTCCTGATTTATGGTTTTGATTTTCTCATGGAGACAGTAGGTTGCAGTTCTCTTGTTATTTCTGAGCTAAGAGAGCCCCAGACCTTTCCTCTTCTGCCACTACTTTCTCCACCTCCACCATTCTCCACAAAGGCCTTTTTTTCCAATTTTTTATTTTTTTGGTAAACCTCCAAAGTGAACTAGAACCTATAGCTGAATGGATTCCCTCAAAGCTCAGAATGGTTCTTCACTTTAATAGGAACCTCTCTCCTGGGTTACCCACCTCAAGGGACTCCCACCCCATTCGCTCATTACCTTTTATAGAATTTCTGAGGGTACAAAGAGAAATCCACCCAAGGCTGAATGGAAAACACCTCCAGCCACTTCTAAGACACAAATAAATCTGTTAGCAGTAAATATGTTGAGTCTCCTTACCTCACAGAAGAGTTGGAAAAATTAGAAGTTATGATTTATAAGCCAAATAAGCTTTCTTAGTAAAAAATAAATTAATAAATAAAACTCTGACAGACACAGGAGTATACTAAAAGTTAAAATTGCCCTTTGAAAGAAATAGGAGTGTAATTACCAGCAGTGATGACACCATGAAGGGTTTACCAATGAAATGGCAATGGGGAGAATGCAGCTTTGTGTGGCTTAGGGGAGGGCTGAGTTCAGCTGCTCAAAAGCAGTTTAATGCCTTGAGGTTTTGGGTGGGGAAGGGGGTGCAGAGGCTGGGTGGAGTAACTTGGAGAAGGTTGCCAATGTTCCAAGCAGGGTTTGGCTTCTCAGGCTAAGACCGCCTCAGTCCGGTGCTGCTCAAATTCATGCCGAGAAGCAGGATTCCTTCCTTGTGAATCTGTTTGTCTTGCACTGAAACCAAGAAAGGGATTCAGTGGCTCTCACCAGCTAGGAAACCAGTAAACATTCTTTACCTGCTTGGTTTCTCTTTTCTCTTTCATCTTTTGTCTCAGCTTTCCTTTTCCTGAAGGCTTGTTATACCTTACAAACCACCACACCCACGGCATGAATTTAGGGTTGTAGGCAAAGTGTGGTGACCATGTTGGGCCCTTCGAGAGTATGCCTACTGGTGTTTCTGGCTGTAAAACGACAACACGGTGGGGGAAAATGAACATCCCCAATGCTAAGCTCCACCCGCAGAAAAGAAGAACAACCTGAATTTGACTCTACGCTGATTTGAACCTACCTGTCTTGTTCTGTCTCACAAATAAAAGAAGGATAATCCTATCCTGTTGAGGGGAAGAAGAAAAGGGGAAAAACTTCATTGTTCGTCTTTTGCACAAGTCAAAAATCTTTGGACATTTGGCCTAGGATGCTATAAACTTTAATAGCTAATTATATAATATTTTATATTATTGTCCAGTTACCCAAAATGATTAGTATTCATTTTTTTTTTGGCATGCTTTAAAATCAATAGATATCATAATTGTCATTGCAGTCCCTTAGGCAAGCAATGGTAAGGACATATGCCAAAGCTATCTTAACTTTCCATTGCTGAGACTTGTTCACTGTAGCACTGCATCCATTCTCACTGAAAATTGAGAATTCAGTGTGTCTGGATCCTTGAATCCCATCTGACCTATCACCCTGCACCACTCTACCCTCTCACTTTCTATGAGAATATGAAGACAACAATCATACAAAGGCTTCTCTAATACTTGAAATGTATTTGGTTATTAGATGCCCTCGGAAGCCATTAGGTATTAGGTGCCATTGGCACAAAGACATTTGGACTGATATGGAAATGGGCCACAAATGCCCTGTTCTTTGTTTCTGAAAACTCTTAAATCTAGGTGTTACAATACAGTGAAAATTAAAATCACATCATGCCCTGAAAGCGTTTGCCCTGAAATCACTAAAACCATATAGAAGCTGGTCATCTTGAAATTTACCGTTTAAGCAAGAAAATAAATATATGATGGGGAGGAAGGCTTTAATATTATTTACATAAAGACAATTTCCTTTGCATTATTCCAAGCAGTGGACACAACAATGATTCTTAACCAGTGAGGCACAACCTCCCTAGCAAGAGAAGAAATAATCTCCAAAAAATAGATGATATCGTTTGGAAAAAAACGTTCGATTATCACTTTACATTGGGAGAATAGCAATACACACTTAAGAAAGTAAAGCCAGAATTCTCCAACCTAGTTGAAATACACAGAAGGAAAAGGGATTGTCAGTCTGTGGTCTGAAAGAGTCCCAAAGGTGGTGATGTGTATGAGAGAGAGAGAAAGTGGGAGAAGAGATATTGAGACACACACAGAAGAGAGACGGAGAGACAGAAAGTGAGAGACAAAGAGAGAAGGAACTGTATGGATGTTAAAATAGGTAAAAAGGTATGTTTCCTTTTTAGAGTCATTAACTTTTCTGCAATTGATGATGAGAAAAACCATGTGTTGTGATATTTCTCTGGGAAAGGAGATATGCACACATACATACACATATATGTATATCATCTGTATTTCTATGTGCCCCATACAGTCATAAGTACCTTATTTTACCATGACAGTGTTGCAGTGTAAATTACTGCTCTAGAATTATTTACAGACAATGATCTGAACCTGAGGGCTTCTTTTCCTTGTTTGGGTGATGAACCCTTGGATATCAAATTTCCTCTGTCTGTACTGTTGTCCCATGAAACTACTTGATTCCAGTGAACACGGAGCTTGGCAGTTCTTGATGAAGCATATTTATGAGTTAAGTCCAAATGAATCCAAAACATATGGATTAAATTTCCCTTGAAATATCTAAATTAAAGGTGGAAAAACTTCGAGGAATGCACTGGGGATCTGCAGCTCCTCAGGCCAATTTTAAAGTTGGAGCTATTTTTTCCCAAAGTAGAAGAGCCCCAGCCTTGTCCATGCTGCCTCCTACATGCAAGTCTACGACTCAACTCTTTCACGGTTACTGCTACCCCAGGGTAGACATACCTTGATATTATTCCAACTGTGACCCTTCCAAGATGCAGATGACTATACATCAAGCTGAACATGGATTCTTTATTGAGTGATGCAGATTAATATCTCTTCCAGGTTTCTGCCTTGTCCAAAACCTTAAGAACAATTAATGCCAAGTGTATAGGAATAAATAGAGAGCTGGTAGAACAAGAATCACATTGATGCTCCCTCCTACAGGCCAAAACGACAGTGGTTGTAGTAATCTTTTTTTTGAAGGAAAAACAGAACAAACAAGAAAATTTATTCAGTCATCATTCTTTCTTCATTTACAGATAAGCCAATCTCTTTTAATTTCTGGAGCAATTATATGCTAGCTGAATTTTATCCCATGTTGTTGAATTTATGTATTTGCACTTATTGTCTAGAACTATAATAGTAATAACTTCAAAGAATAACTTCAAGTAGTAATAACTTGAATAGTAAAAGACTTCAAGTGGCTCCTGAAGTCTTATTCCTTTTCTCTCTTTATCTCTATTTTTTGCTTTGTACATACTAAGTGTATTTCATGCAAGGATCTCAAACCATTATGAATATGAATGAAGTTCCTTTTAAAATTATAGCACCTTTTCTACATATTTGACTGCCTACACTTGAAAGAAAATGCTTCTTGTAGATTTTCATATAATTACAGTGAACCTTTTTTTTTTTCTTTTCAAGAGATTGCAATAATGTCCCCTTCTGGTTTTTGGGCTCAACTGGAATATTTCAGTTAGGCTAAGGTCTATCTAAGAACGAGTTTAGATTTGAAAATGGGTATGTGGCAATATGCTCTGTAGATGACCAAACAAAAAGACTGTTTGATTTTCCTCAAGCTAATGCCTCCTTCCTACATTGAGGCCAGTTGGTCATCAGAATTCCATGTTCTCAAAATCTGACCATGTGCAGATTTATCAGAATTCACAGACACAGCAGTATCTTTGGAATCAAGCAGAACTAAAGACTTTTCTTGGGCATCGAAAATGGTCTCTCTAGTCAGTGCTTCTGCCCATTGGATTGCAACTGGCCCAAGACAAATGATTATAATTTCAATATACCTAAAGGAAAATAGTTTTCTCCATCTTACCTAAAGGAAATGAGATGGAAATACCTGCACTTAGTAACTTTTTAAAATCCATTACAAACAGTTCGAATTTCATTCTTTTGTAGTAACTATTACTCATCACAAACATATGTCTACATCAAAGTAAACTGGTGTTAAATAAGCTCCAGTTAGCAGACATTATAAAGGTGCCATTGTTTTTCAAAAATTTAACTCTAATCACCACACTCAAACTTTAGGTGGATCTACATATATAAATTTGGAAAAGAATTACTTTTTTTTTTTTTTTTTTGGTAAATATGTAGGTAACAAAACGTTTACCATTTCCACAATCTTTATACATACAGTTCAGTGACATTAACTGCGTTCATCACGTTGTGCAACCAACACCAATAACTGCTCCCATAATTTTCCATCTCTTCTAACAGAAGCACAATGTCCCCTAAAGCAAAGGAAAATACAAGAATTGGGTTTTTAACACACTAACATAGTAAATATATTTAGAAAATTTAGATTGGAAGGCAAGCTTTGTAGTCAGAACTACCTGATAATGTTGTTTATAATCAACAAATGAGCAAGGTAATAGCTGGCTGTTCCCTTCTCCGTGTAATTATTACCTCTCTATGTAGGCTTTATCCAGGCCAACCTTGCATAGAGAGAAAATTATGAAAACGCTGGAACAGATAACGCCCTTGTAATGTATTCTCAATGACCTTCAAGTAACAGTTCAGACTTTGGTCTAGAACAAAGCAATACCTCTCCTGAGTCTATTAGCTTCCCCAGGGAGACTCAGTGTTTTAATAAGAGGTCGCCCCAAATTGAGATGCTAAATGCATGATGACTGTTTCAGGGTGTATCTGTTCTGTGCAGATATTTCCTCCATCCTGTCATCATCCTCCTTGCTCTCCGGGCCAGACCTCCCTGTGCCTTGACCCCCTGGCTCTCTCCCACAGGCTTTAAATCTGGCTCAGCCTTGCTCTCTGAGTGGCGGGAGCAATGGGATCCTCCATTAAGTATTAAAGACTCGACATCTGGCTTTTCCTCCATTTTTCTCTAATCAAGCTATCGGAAGCCAACTTTTAGTGGCAACCCATTCTCAGAGAGAATACTGATATTTCTCTGATTCTTCTTGTCATACACTGAATGTTATTCTTTTAGAGAGAGGAAGCAAGATAAAAGTAAATTTTCTAAAATCTACAAAAGGATTATTTCTCTGCATTTTTGTATGTCATGATGATTGCGAAGAACAGTGAGATCTGCATTTATACAACCCGCCCTCTTTTCCAAGTATCTGGTGTATGATGTGTGTTCGATCACTTGTGGATTAACCTACGTTTTTTTTTGCATCCAAATAAACTAGGTTAATTTGACCAACATTTGAGTAATTAATTTTATTTATAGCAGCAAATTTCATGAACAAAAATCAGCTAAATCAAAAGGAGAGGAGTTTATCATATAGGTAAAACGATTGAAGAGTTTGTTTTGTTTCTTTCCATTTTAAACTGTTACTATAGGTCAAACAGTCATATTTGGCTCGTGTGTGAACCCTCATGGTAGTATATGCATGACAGGGCTAGGATGCATGCTTCAGGCATTGAAAAAATAATAATAAGTATCTGTCGTGGTCATTTTGTTTGCTTTTGTAAAGATCCAATGAGTTTGTGAAAACAAGGTGATAAACTCATTTGTCTTTGTCCTTTGCCATTAAAATTAACTACTGTTGACCTAATGAATACTAAATGCAGTGGCCATAAGTCTGTCTGGTTGATATATTTAAGCCAGTGGTCTAAAATATCAATGATCATAAAGATAGCACAGGGCTGGGCAACGTTTCATTCTATCATACGTAAGGCTGCCACAAGTCACAGCCAACTCAATGGCAACTAACAACAGTCACTTTGGTTCACTGTGACCTAAGTAATTCCTTCTTAAGAATAATTTGTACCCTCCGGTTTTTGAAGCATTGTGGAATAACAAAAGGAGTTCAAAGAGACTTGGATTAAAATTCTCCCCATATCCTTCGTTAGCCTCGTGACCTGTGATAAGTTCCATCATTTCCCAGGACCTCCATTTACATACTTTTCACACGAGGATCATGAGAACCTGCATCTCAAAGCTGTTATGATGATTAAGTGAAACAAGATGTGTAAAGAGTTTGACCCAGAGTATGTCCCAACACAAGTTCATCAAACTTTTCAGCAAGGGTGAACTAATTTTAAATCCCTTCATGTAACATTTTAGTCTCTTCCAACATGAGGCAGAGAATTTAGAGAAAGGTACAGAATTTCTGTTGCAGAATTTGTTTTATCTGTCCATTTCACTAGGTACCAAAGATTATTTAGGGTAATATTTGTAGGTTTTAGGAGTCCCCAGGTTGTGCAAATAGTTAAAGCACTTGATTGCTTACTGAAAGATGGGAGGTTTGAATCTATCCAGGGGTACCTCAAAAGAAAGACCTTGTGATCTACTTCCAAAAATCAGCCAATGAAAACCCTATGGATTACAACAGTTTGATCCACTAGTGGTCATGGGGACGGCACAGGACCAGGCAGTGTTTCATTCTGTTGTACACGGGGTCCTCATGAGTAGGGAGCCCCCTCCACAGCAGTTAACAACAACAACAGCATGCCTTGATAGAGGCAGGAACCAGCATCTTTAGGTTTTCTATTGCTCACAGAACCTTGAAAATTTGCTAAAGCGAATAGGCAGAATTATCACAAACGCTTACACACATCTTGTAAATATATAATCACATTCTTTGCAGATAAAAATCATTTGATGATCTAAATATAGACATATCAAGATAGGGTAGTAGATATGAAGTTGGTGGCTTTTCATAGTGCCTAAAAGGAACAAATACAATTCCTAATACTATAAACAATCAATGAATATTGTTTTCCACACAGGACAATTCAAATCCAAACTGAATTGACTGGTCACTTTAAAGGCTTCTGTGAACTAAAACAGTTCAGAATGCATTTAAGCCATGTTTCTTCTTTCACATGACTTTTCTGGGTTTTGGCAAATGGAGAATGGCAAAAACATTCATTCAATTTTATATTACATATACAGTAACATCATACATATCCTATCTTCATTTTTCTTTGATTGATGTAATCAAAATGGGGCCAGAAGGAAATTTCAAGGAGTATGGTAGAGAAAGGACTATGTGATATCTACTTCCTAACATCTAACAAAATGAACTCAAAGGGATACGCGTAATCCAAGATACATACACAAAACCCTGCCGGAATGAAAAAGGCACAATTTTAGACCATGATTTTTGAAAAGTAATTGCCTTAGTCTGAGTTCTCTAGTGAAGCAAAATCAGTGAAGCATAGAGAGAGAGAGAGAGAGATCTCAAGGAAATGACTTATGAGGTTGTAAGGCTGATGCACCCAATAGCGGCAGGTCAAATGCAGCCTCATGGGCTGCAGAGGCAGACAAATTCAAAGATCAGCAGGTAATACAGCAGGCCGCTGGCTCAAGTCCCAAGAACCAGAGGTCAGGTGATGATAAGCTGCATGTAAGATCCAGAGCAAGCAAGTGAGCTTTGCCAGAATGTCCATATATATATTGTACGCAGGTCATACCCCTGAGAAAACTCCCCTTACAACTGATTGGTTTATTACATCAGATCATATCAGCAGAATGACTACATCATTACAGAATTGCCAAATTACATCATTACATAACTGCCAAACCACTGGGAATCATGACCCAGCCAAATTGACATACGACTTTAAACACCACAGTCCACCCCTTATCAACTTGGCACCTGTAAACACCTCCTTAAACCTTACACAGTCTTTATATACAAACAATTACAAAGTCATTCTTGTGCCTAACATAATACAGCTAACACACATACAACTTACCCAGTTTACATCTTATGTTTTATAAGTGAAGAAACAAAAATATTTGATGCACACATACAAGGAAGAAATATTCTTAACAATTATAGTCCTCATTTCTGCAACTGGCCATGTGGTTATAGCTGGTATTTAGAACTATCTTCTTCCACCACCCATTCCATATCTCCTTTATGCTCAGCAATCACCTCAGCTGGTCATAGTTCTTTGCCTGGTGAGGTTACCCAAATGAAGATTTCTGAAGGGTCTGGGCCATTAGCAGTCATGGTGGAATTGGGTTGCTGGAATTTTCCATTGACTTTAATCACAGGACATGGTAGTGCTAAGAGATAACCCAAAGGATCTCTTGTATTCCAGACATACTATTTTTTTTTTACCTCTATTATGTAACATCAATCCAATTTCCCCTTGGCAATCAGGGTCAATCACACCAGCCAATATGGTAACTCCCTTCATTGCTTGTTGATTCAGAGGCATGAGGAGCCCAAAGTGGCCAAATGCCATTCTGAACTTCCAGTTCAATGGAACTTCTGTTGTGTCTCCAGGTGGGAGCATTCCTCACTTTGGAACTAAGACTTCCAGACCATGAATCAGTGTACAATTGCACATCTGGCCATTTCTCCTTCCAAGCAAAGTGAACAACCAGGTGCACTGTTTAAAGTTTTGCCCATTAGGAGGATTTTCTTTCACCATTGTCCTTCAGGGAGGTCTCAGAAAGGGGCTGCAGTGCTGCCTCCATCCACTTCTGAGTGGTGCCTACATACTGTGCAGAACCATCTGTAAACCAGGAATGAGTTTTCTCTTCCTCAGTCAATTGATTATAAGGAAGTTTCCATAAGGCCATAGGTGAAAACTGAGAGGGCAGGTAATGTGACAGGACTGGAAACCATGAGCATTTCGGACCCTTCTTCATGCAACTTACTTGTGTCTTCAGGTCCTGCTTGAGCCCTATCTCGTATATGCCACTTCCATTTAATGATGGAATGCTGCTGTGCATGTCGGACTTTATGACTCTGTGGGTCAGACAACACCCAGTTCATGATGAGCAGCTCAGGCCACATGATGACTTGGTGGCCCATGGCTAGATGTTATTAAGGCCCAGTAACAAGCCAAAAACTGTTTCTCAAAAAGAGTAGTTATCTGCAGAGGAAGGTAGGGCTTTACTACAAAATTCGTAGGGTCTACTCTGCGATTCACCAATAGGGGCCTTCCAAAGATTCCAAACAACATCTCTATCTACCACTGACACTTCAAGTGCTATTGGATCAACTGAATCATATCTTCCAAGTGGCAGAGCAGCTTGCATGACAGGCTGAACCTGTTGTAAATTCTTCTCTTATTCCAGCAGCTTTTGAGTCACTTGATTAATAGGCTTGAGTAGCATACCCAAACAAGGGATATTTTGTCTCCAAAATCCTAAGAAGCCCACAAGGCACAGTGCTTCCTTTTTAGCTGTAGGAGGGGTGAGATGTGACAATTTATCTTTCACTTTAGAAGGAATATCTCAATGTACCCCACATCACTGAACTCCTATAAATTGCACTGAGGTGGAAGGTGTCTGAATTTTTGTTGGATTAATTTCCTACCCTCTAGTCCAAAAATGTTTTACCAATAAGTCCAGAGTCATTGACTCTTCTTTCTTACTACATTCAATCAGCATAATGCCATCAGTGCAATGGGCCAGTGTGACATCTTGTGTAAGAGAAAAGTGATAAAGGTCTTTGCGGGCTAAATTATGCCATAGGGCTGGAGAGTCAATATAACTCTGGAGTAGGACAGTGATGATGTATTGCTGGCTTTGCCAGCTGAAGGCAAACTGCTTCTGGTGTTCTTCTGAAACCAGACTCAAGGAAAAAAAAAATTGGCTAGTTCAATAGCTGTAAACCAGGTACCAGGAGGTGTATTAATTTGCTCCAGCAATGAAACAACATCTGGAAGAGCAGTTGCAGTTGGAGCCACCACCTGGTTAATTTTATGACAATCCTCCGTCATTCTCCAAGATTCATCTGGATCAGGCCAAATAGTTTAGTTAAAAGGGGATGTGGTGGGAATCACCACCCCTACATCCTTCCAGTCCTTGATGGTGGCAGTAATTTCTCCAATCCCTCCAGATACAGAGTATTGCTTTTGGCTTAATATATTTCTAGGGAGGGGCAGTTCTAATGACTTCCAGTTGGCATTTCCTACCATAATTGCCTTTACTCTACTTGTCATAGATCCAATGTGGGGATTATGCCAGTTACTGAGTATATCTATTCCAATTATGCATCCTGGAACTGGAGAAATCACTACCGGTTGGGTTCAAGGACCCATTGTGAGATGAACCTGAGCTAACACTTCACTGATAACCTTATCTCCATATACATCCCACTCTGGCTGGTAGGTCACAGTGACATTTTGAGTCTCCTGGAATTAGTGTGAGTTCACAGCTAGTATCCAGTAATCTGATTATTTCTTTTCCCTAATGAACAGTCACTTTTGTAAAAGGTGGAATGTCCCTTTGAAGAAGCTTGCATAATACATTAACAGTATAAATTTTTGGCAGTGTAGTGGGATCCATCCTCAAGGGGACCTGGCTTCCCCTTCATTCAAGGGGTTGTGGGTCTATAAATGGGCTCAAGTCTTGCAATTGATTGAGGGTCTATGACTCTCTATTCTGGCAATTGGAGTTAGATTACAGTTCACTTGACCTAGGAATCTTCTGCTTGTACAGATCAAGTAAATATTTAGTAGATTTCCCATCTATTTCACTCTTAAGAACACCATGGCTAAGTAGCCAAAGCCATAAGCCTATGTAACTCAGACTATTTTGATTATTGCTTTGACTCTGTTGTCCGTTACAGTAACCACTCCCACCTTGTCTTTGTCAATTGAATGCTGCCACTTAGCCCCTAACACAATGGGGTCCAATGGGCCCCATTGTAGTTAGATGTCTTAATTCAATTAGGGCAGGTGTCACTGTCAAATCTGACTTACATAAAATACCAGTCACAGCAGTCTGCAAGGATGTGGGGATTCCCTTCACAAATTTGTTCCTTACTGTTGCAGTACCATCTAACCTGATAAATTCACTCTAACATGCCAATTTTCCTAAGCCTTTTTTTTTGGATACTTTCTTCTACGGCATTCTAAGGCAAGTCTGGTACGTCAACTTGATTTAGTGTAGGCCACCCAATAATCTATACTTCAGTGAACTGAGCAAATAATCAATTAGATACTTTCCTAACCTCTCAAATTGGAACATGGAATAAAGAATCTGTGCTTAGTGGGCCCATATCAATAAACTCAGACTGATCCAACTTTATGTTATCCCACTCCTTAATAGCCATTCCCACATATATTCCCCAGTTTTCTGTTTGTACATATTAGAAATGTCAACAGTTCTTTTGGAGTATAGTGTACCTCCTCTTACGTCACACTTTACCCTTCACCTTTTGGGGCTTGTTAGATCTTAAGTCTAGTTATAGGCTTAGAAGCAAAAAATAGGTGGTGGGAGTGGGTCCTGGGAACATTTATTAATATCTTGTAAGACATCTACCTTGGGAAATGCCAAAGAGAATGCCCAGAGACAGAGAGAGAGAGATTTATCTTAAGGAAGTGCCTCATGCAGTTATAGAGGTTAGCAACTCCCAAGCCCATGGGTCAGGCATTAGGCTGGAGGCTTCCCCCAGCTCACGTAGCTGCAGAGGCTGATGAACCCAAGATCAGCAGGTTTGATGGCAGGCTGCTGGCTCATGGGCTGTGGAAGCTGATGAATCCATGATTGGTAGGCAACACGGCAGGCTACTGGCTCAAGTTCCAAGAACCAGAGGTCAGATGATGATGAGCTGGATGCAGGACCCAGGGCAGGCAAGCGAGCTTTGCCAAAACATCTATCTAACTATCTGTCCGTCTGTCCATCCATCCATCCATCCATCTACAATCTATCTGTCTGTCTATCTGTCTACCTATCTATCTATGATGCAGGCCACACCCTCAAGGAAACTTCCCTTACAACTGATTGGCTTATTACATCAGATCACATCATGCAAGATGACTACACCATTACAGAACTGCCAAACACATCACTTCATAACAGCCAAATCACTGAGAACCACGGTCCAGCCAAGTTGACACACAACCTTAACCATCACAGTAATAAATGAAGAAAGACAAAGACAGACAATTAACTGATATGACTCTTAACCATGACCCTCTGAATCAATCTGGGGAAAAGTTGAAAAATCCAGAAAAGCAACTCACTAATATTCTCCAACTTAGGAAGACTAGACTTAGACAAAAGGAAGTGTGTAGGCACTTGGTAAGGGGTTGGGGAAGAACAAGAAAAACTCTGAATATTAGAAGCCCTTCTTTAACACCTTGACCTCACCTGGGCAAGACTCGACCAAAGAAATGTAGACGCTATGAATTTTGTTTATTTCTGCCCTCACTTTTTTTTTTTTCCTTTAATTAATTTTTTTGTGTTTTAAGTGAAAGTTTACAAATCAGGTCAGTCTCTCATGCAAAAATTTACATACACCTTGCTATACACTCCTAATTGTTCTCCCTCTAATAAGATAGCGCTGTTCATCCCTCCACTCTATCTCCTTGTGTCCATTCGGGTAGCTTCTGGCCCCCTCTGACCTCTCATCTCCCCTCCAGACAGGAGATGCCAACATAGTCTCATGTGTCTACTTGATCCAAGAAGCTTGTTCTTCACCAGTACCATTTTCCATCCCATATTCCAGTCCAATCCCTGTCTGAAGAGTTGGCTTTGGGAATGGTTCCTGTCTTGGGCTAACAGAAGGTCTGGGACCATGTCCTCCTGGGTCCTTTTAGTCCCAGTCTGACCATTAAGTCTGGTCTTTTTATGAGAATTTGGGGTCTGCATCCCACTGCTCTCTTGCTTCCTCAGGGGTTCTCTGTTATGTTATGGTATATTCACACAATGGAATACAGGGCAGTCTTTGGTTGTGGCCGGGCACCATCTAGTTCTTCTAATCTCAGGCTGACATAGTCTCTGGTTTATGTGGTCCTTTCTGTCTCTTAGGCTCATAATTACCTTGTGTCTTTGGTGTTCTTCACTCTTCCTTGTTCCAGGTGGGTTGAGACCAATTGATGCATCTTAGATGGCCTCTTGCTAGCGTTTAAGACCCCAGAGTCCACTCTCCAAAATGGGATGCAGAATATTTTAATAGATTTTATTATGCCAGTTGACTTAGTTGTCCCCTGAAACCATGGTCCTCAAACCCCCGCCCCTGCTATGCTGGCCTTTGAAGCATTCAGTTTATTCAGGAAACTTCTTTGCTTTTGGTTTAGCCCAGTTGTCTTGACCTCTCCTGTATTGTGCATTGTTTTTCCCTTCCCCTAAACTTATCTACTATCTAATTAGTGAATACCCTCTCCCTTCCTCCTTCCTTCCCCCCTCTCTTCACCATCTCAGAATATTTTCTTCTTCGTTTAAACTATTTCTCCAGTTCTTATAGTAGTAGTCTTATACAATATTTGTCCTTTTGCAACTGATTAATTTCACTCAGCATAATGTCTTCCAGATTTCTCCAGGTTATGAAATGTTTCATGGATTCATCATTGTTCTTTACTGATGCATAGTATTCCATTGTGTGAATATACCATAATCTATTTATCCTCTCGTCCATTGATGGGCACCTTGGTTGCTTCCAACTTTTTGCTATTGTAAACAGTGCTGCAATGAACATGGGTGTGCATATATCTGTTCGTGTAAAGGCTGTTATTTCTCTAGGATATATGCCAAGGAGTGGGATTGCTGGATCATATGGTAGCTCCATTTCTAGTTTTTTCAGGAAGCGCCAAATCAATTTCCAAAGTGGTCGTACCATTTTACATCCCCACCAGCAGTGTATAAGTGTTCCAGTCTCTCCACAACCTCTCCAACATTTATTATTATATGTTTTTTTGGATTAATGCCAGCCTTGTTGGAGTGAGATAGAATCTCATTGTAGTTTTGATTTTCGTTTCTCTAATGGCTAACGATCATGAGCATTTCCTAATGTATCTGTTAGCAGACTGAATGTCTTCTTTAGTAAAGGCACTGATAGGAAATGTCATAGCTAAAAGCTTTTTCACAGTCGGTAGGTAGTCTTTTTACTCTTTTGATGAAGTCTTTGAGCATAAGTGTTTGATTTTTAGGAGCTCCCAGTTATCCGATTTCTCTTCTGCATTCTTAGTAATGTTTTGTAATACTGTTTATCCCATGTATTAGGGCTCCTAACATTGTCCCTATTTTTTATCCCATGATCTTTACAATTTTAGATTTTATATTTAGGTCTTTGATCCATTTTGAGTTAGTTTTTGTGCATGGTGTGAGGTATGGGTCTTGTTTCTTTTTTTTTTGCAGATGGATATCCAGTTATGCTAGCACCATTTGTTAAAAAGACTGTCTTTTCCCCATTTAACTGACTTTGGGCCTTTGTCAAATATCAGCTGCTCATATGTGGATGGATTTATGTCTGGATCCTCAGTTATGTTCCACTGGTCTATATATCTGTTGTTGTACAAGTACCATGATTTCTGACTACCACGGCAGTATAATAGGTTCTAAAATCAGAGAGAGTGAGTCCTCCCACTTTGTTCTTTTTCAGTAATGCTTTACTTACCTGGGACCTCTTTCCCTTCCATATGAAGTTGGTGATTTGTTTCTCCATCTCATTAAAAAACTTTGTTGGAATTTGGATTGGAATTGCATTTTATCTATAGATGGCTTGCTTTTGGTAGAATAGACATTTTTACAATGTTAAGTCTTTCTGTCCATGAGCAAGGTGTGTTTTTCCACTTATGTAGGTCTCTTTTGGTTTCTTGCAGTAGTGTCTTGTAGTTTCCTTTGTATAGGTCTTTTATATCTCTGGTAAGATTTATTCCAAAGTATTTTGTCCTTTGGGGGGCTACTGTAAATGGTATTTATTTGGTGGTTTCCTCTTCAATGTTCTTTTTGTTGGTGTAGAGGAATCCGACTGATTTTTGTATGTTTACCTTATATCCTGATACTCTGCTGAACTCTTCTATTAGTTTCAGTAGTTTTCTTGAGGGTTCTTTAGGGTTTGCAAACAGACATGCTTTCACTTCTTCCTTACCAATCTGGATGTCCTTTATTTCTTTATCTAGCCTAACTGCTCTGGCTAGGACCTCTAGCACAATGTTGAATAAGAGTGGTGATAAAGGGCATCCTTGTCTGGTTCCTGTTCTCAAGGGGAATGCTTTCAGAATTTCTACATTTAGAATGATGTTTCTGCCCCTACTGTTGATGAGAGAGATGGAGCAGCTACTTGAGAGCTATGGATGAGAGAGGGAAAAGGGACACTAAAGCCCATCTGTTGCTGTCTGGTCTATTCCAACTCATAGCGAGGTTTCCAAGGCTGTAATCTTTGGGGAAGTAGGCTGCCACATCTTTCTCCCACAGAGCAGCTTCAAACCACCGACATTTTGACTAGCAGCTGAGCATTTAACCACTGTGCCACCAGGGCTCCTTAAGGGGGACACTAAACTAATTATACAAAGTTCTCAGTCTTCATCTTGAATGTGGGAGGGGAGAGGATTTCCACATCTGCGGTAATGCTCCCAGGATGAAAATATGCCCCGGACCAGGTAAAGTAAACTCTAGTAGATATCCCTTAACCAAACTGTTGAAGGCAGAGCAAAGATTAGGCCCTCCAAGAACAACTGTTTATTGAGGTAGAAAGGTGTTGCTTGCCACTACTTCCACAAGCTCTCAGGAAAAAGAAGAAAAGGTCAAGAAAATTACATGCTTCCCTGACTCCAAATTGATGCTTTAAAGAGGAAGGCAAGGGAAGGTGACAAGAAAGTCTAGGAGAATTTATCCATGCATTGTCAGAGCAAAGTTATAACAGATGTTATACAGACTTTTACATGTTCAAACATAAACAAGATGAAAATAAATATTATGGCAACTAGCATTAAGTTGGTAAATGTTTAAAAATCATCAGCCTTGCGGGGTGAGGTGGCTAGCAGGGAGCAATTTGTTGTATTTGCTAATTACCATGGTGTAAATACTCCTACCATGACTGATTTCAAGCTCTCAAACATGAAGTCACTTAATATCAAATTGGAAAGAGATGCAAACATTTGACTCTCATGAGCCAGCTCCAGCACATCAATGAGGGTTGTTGTTAGGTGCTGTTCAGTCGGTTCCAAATCATAGCAACCCTATGTACAACAATGAAACACTGCCTGGTCCTGTGCCATCCCCACAATCATTGCAACGTTCCGGCCCATTGTTTTCCAACCTGAGGGGTTCATCTTCCAGCACTATTATCTGACAATGTTCCACTTCTATGCTTAAGGTTTTCGCTGGCTTATTTTTTTAGAAGTAGATCACCAGGCCTTTCTTCCTTGTCTGTCTTAGTCTAGGAGTTCCGCTGAAACCTGTCCACCATGGGAGACCCTGGTGGTATTTGAAGTACTGGTGGCATAGCTTCCAGCATCACAGCAATACACAAGCCACCATAGTACGACAAACTGACAGACGAGCTACCAATGAGGATAGCTGTGAAAAACTCCAACAAGCAGTAAATATGGATAAAATGAAGAGTATGAACAGGACAGACTATGATTACATTCTGGATGGAAGCATAAGCCAGGAAATGGAATGTAATTCCCTGCAATAGTGTTTTCCATTATAGAACTTAAACAGGACAAATATTTTGTTAAAAAAAGACATCAAGAACCAAGCATTAAAACAACTGAATATAGTTGCACAACCATAGAAACAAATTCAAGACCAAAATAAAACAATTGTAGAATAACTAAATAAATTGGAAATATCAAGAATCAAATTGACACCATTGAGAATTAGTAACCAGGGAAAAAGGATTTAAACCAATGAAAGAGTGAAGAAAAATATTTGAGATTTTAACCTTTTTTTAAAATCAATAATTAAATCTTATGGAGATGATCAATATATCTGAAATAGAAACCACAACAAATGGGAAAGAAAATATACTGTTTGGATCTATCTCAGTTATAAATATGAATTCAAGGATCTTAAAAACATTAGCAAATAAAATTCATTAGCATCTTGAAAGAAAAACACAGCATAATTTAACAAGCTTTATCTCAGGAATGCAAGCATTGTCCATTATTACCAAAGCATATATTTCATCATATAAATAGATTTAAAAAATAAAAGCATTTATTTAAAATAATAATATCAAAACACAGATGCTTCTGTGACATTTTGTGTGTTTATACAGGTATATGTATATTTGGAGAGGTATGTATATTTATATTATATACCTATTATATATATATATAATCTATATTATCTACAGCTATATCTACCTATAAACCTGTTGAAACTCATTGCGGTCGAGTCAATTCCAACTGATAGCGACCATATAGGACAGAGTAGAACTGCCTCATAGGGTTTCCAAGGAACAGCTAGTGAATTTAAACTGCTCCCCCTTTGGTCAGCAGCCAAGCTCTTAACCACTACACCACCAGGGCTCTATGTCTATCTATACATATAATAAAAAAAATTACCATGTTAATGATGAAACACTAGAAGCATTCTCATTAAAGGTGAAGAGAGAGATGGGCTCTATAAATGCTATGTTTTACATTGCTCTGCAAGTACTAGACGATGCAATGCAATTAAGGAACACACATAAATAGTATTTAATAAACGGAAAACAGATGCAAAAATTATCACTATTTGTATATTAGTGAATATCCAGAAAATAAATCCAAAAGAAGCAACTGAAAAATTAATACAAAAAATATATAATTTATTAAGGAGCTAGTTACAAAGTTAAAAGATCAATAGCCTCCCTACATGCAAATAAGATCCAATTAAAACATGTTTCATTTATAATAGAAAAACAGGAATTATATATTTGTAAGTAAATTACCTTTATATAAAGGGCTTGAAAGAAAATTCAAACAAATCTTAAACCATACTACATCTTGGATAAAACCCCAAATGAAGCCCTTTGCAGTCAAGTCAATTCCGACCTACAGCAAAGCTATAGAACATGTCTTGGATAGTGTCATAGATTAAATTGTGATCCCACAAAATATCTGTCAACTTGGCGGGTCATGATTCCCAGAATTATATGATTGTCTACCATTTTGTCATCTGACGTGATTTCACTATGTGTTGTAAATCCCATCACTATGATGTAATGACTTGGATTAGTGACAGTTATACTGATGAGATCTACAAGATTAGATAGTATCTTAAGCCAATCTCTTTTGAGATATAAAAAAGTGAACCAAGCAGAGAGACAGAGGGACCTCATACCACCAAGAAAGCAGCACCAGGAGCAGAGCACATCCTTTGGACCTGGGGTTCCTGTGCGGAGAAGCTCCTAGTCCAGGGGAAGATTACTGACAAGGACTTTCTTCCAGAGCCAATAAAGAAAGAAAAGCTTCCCCTGGAGATGACACCCTGAATTTGGACTTCTAGCCTACTAGACTGTGAGAAAATAAATTTATCTTTGTTAAACTCATCTACTTGCGGTATTTCTGTTACAGCAGCCCTAGATAACTAAGAGGAACACTTAATTTTGAAAAGATACATTCAGTTATTTATTCAGTCACTAGACAAATATTTATTGAGTGCCAATTATACATCAAGCCCTATTCTAGGCAGTGAACAAAATAGACCAGATAACATGACCTTGAGGAGAAGACCTGGTGGGGGAGACAATGTACACAAGTAAAAAAATATATCATACGTGATGATGATAGGTGCTGTAAGGAAATACAATGTAGGGAAAGAGAAGAGAGAATGCTAGAGTTGGTTGGAAGTGTATTTTTGTGAACAGGTCAGGGCACGGTCAGGGAAGGCCTCATTGACAGGTGACAATTGGAACTTTGACGAAAGAAAGTGAAGAAGTAAGCCATGTGGGTATTGGGGGAAAAAGCATTTTAGGCAGAGGGAACAGCAAGCGCAAAGTCCTTAGACTGGGAAATGGTTGTGGTATTTAGGAACAGCATGCAGGCCATGCGGTTGGAGTGGAGTGATCAAGAGAAAAATTAATACAAGATGCTGTTGAGAGAGAAAACCGGAGCTGAACCTCATAGAGTTTTTTATCATTGTGCTACTCTGGAATTTACTCTGAGTGTGATGGGCACCCTTAGAGGGTTGTGCACATGGAAGAGATGTTCTCTGACTATATTTTACAGGGATAACTCATTTTTTGATACTCTCAATTCTCAAAATATGTAGTTTGATTCTGTTTAAATCACAGTTTTGTTTTTGTTGTTTTTTCCTTCTGGAGGAATTCAGAAAATGATGCTAACCCTCATCTGGAAAAATCCAATGTGCAAGAGTAGCAACAAAGATTATGCAGAATAGAACAAATATGGTAGCGTCAGTCAAACCAGGCATTCCACACATTATGAAGCCATCGTAATTAATGCATTCTGATACTGGGGTAGATCAAGTAAACGTGGATTTCAGTGTTTGATAATTCTGGCATTCTAAATTACTGTTAAAATAATTACTAAATTTTGTTAAGAACTAGCTAGATATTTGAAAATTAAGTGATATATTCATGAAGACCTTTAAGGCCTTATACCAAAACAAATTTCAGTTCTTTAAGAATATGAAAACAAAAATAAATCCACAAAGTTCTAGAAGACAATATGGATGAGCATGTATTTATATTCTGGAAATATGTATGTGTGTATGTGTGTGTGCTGAAGTACAAAAAATCTTTATAAGTAGATCTCCAAATTAAGAAGCTATAGAGGTAAACTTTAAAAATAGATTAAAAACTAATATATCCATTGGCTTTGAGTAGATTCAGGCCCATAGCGACCCTCTAGGACAAAACAGAACTAACTATAGGATTTCTAAGGCTGTGATCTTTACAGAAGCAGACTACCACATCTTTCTCTGGCTGTTGGGTTCAAACCGCAAACCTTTTAGTTAGCAGCTGAGCACCACCACTGCTCCACCAGACTCCTTAAGAACTAATAAAATTATTGGTAAATTACTAGTAAAATCAAAATTAAATGAGAAACTTGAAAATATGAAAGCACACATTATTTACGAGACTAATTTTACTTGAAATAGAAAGAACATTTAAAAATAAATATGAAAAACACTAACAACCTGATAGGAACAGGGATACAAATGGCAAATGAATATGAGCAAATATGTTCAACACTATTTTGAATAAAAATATTCAAATGAAGAAAGGAGCAGGATTCTATTTTTCCACTGATAGACTGGCAAAAATAATTAGAAATAATTAATGACACCTAGAGTGGGAGAATGTGAGAAAATGAGCATTATACATTGGTCCAACATTTCCATCAGACATCTTGGCAAATCTATTTAACATTTGATGAATTTGGTGAAAATATTGTACAAAAATTAAAAAAAAAAAAAAAAAAAAAACCCGTTGCCCTCGAGTTGATTCTGATTCATAGCGACCCTATAGGACAGAGCAGAACTGCCCCATAGAGTTTCCAAGGAGCTTCTGGTGGATTCAGACTGCCAACCTTTTGGTTAGCAGCCTTAGCACTTAACCACTATGCCACCAGGGTTTCCTGTACAAGAATAGGCAATACATATCATTGAAACAGAATAAACATTAGCAGATCCATCATTTAATACATAACAACTCGACTTTCAATTCAGGAAGGAAATGGTGCTTTCTTTATTCAGTAAATACATTTGCATGATATAAATATTGAATAATTATATAATACAGAAATAAAATTATACATTCCAAATATATGTATGGAAGAAAACAAGGCTAAATTCATATTTCCTAGCTTATCAAAAATAAATTCAAAATAGACGACTATTTCAAATACTAAAAATAAAAATGTAATTTTTAAAAAGTACTTACCCTTTGACCAAGTGATCCTATTGTTAGAAATTTAACATTTATATACATTAAGTGTTTTCCAAGCATCATTTATAGTAGAAAATAAACTTTAAAAAGCTCAAATACCAGTCAATAGAGGCCTAGTTAAATTTGCAAGTCATACATCCATACAATAAAATCCTACGTAGTTATTAAAAAGAAAGAGGCAGATCTGTGTTTACATGGAAAGATCTCGTGGCTACTCCATTCAGCTAAAAAAACAAAAAGCAAAATTAAAAACAGCATGTTCAGTATGTTCGTGTTTGTGTCACATTTCAAAAAGTGGTTACACATAAATAAGGATAATTGTATCAATAACAGCATCCAGCGCGTTTTAATTATTACTATGCGCAAAGAAGAATTGTAAAAGCTTTACTTACATTCATTAACTCACAAGTCTAAAAGGTAGGTTTTTTTTTGCTCAGAAAGCCAATGTCAATTGCCCACGATCCTAGTAATTGGTGGATCCAGGATTCAAACCCAGGTAATTTAACTCCAAATCCGACATTGTTAGCTGTTAACCACTACGGTGTAGACACAAACACGCACACACGCTTGATTGTTTTTCTGTATACAAACCAATTATTAATCGCAGTTACCTGGAGTAGAAGAATTCGAGTTGGGTACTGGAGTATGGGGAAACTTACAGTCATTTTATAACTTTCTGTACCTGTTTGATTTCTTTTTTAGCTATATGCGGATTTTATTTTCTTAATTAAACAAGTAAACTTGAAAAAATAAAAAGAGAGAAAACCAAAAATTGAAGGGATTCCAATAGTCCTCAGGAACTCGAAGGAAAAATGACCCCAGCTGACATAAATATCTCTCTATGGCACCGAGCGCTGAAAGTTGATGCTCCCGAACCTGAAAGCAGCAGGCTCTTTGCCTTTGCACCCTGTGGTCCCCTTTCTGAGCTGGTGCCTGGGACTGACTTTCTGGAGCAAAACCAGGAGGGCACCACTGTGTTGCATGTCCTATCGGTAAAGACATCAGAGAAGGATGCTGCTTTCTTTATCACATCTGTCCTATCTATCAATCAAATGCTCTCCTTTTCTCAGTGCCTGACACTGTGATACCCAGGAGCTCAGAACAAACTGGACTCAGAACAAACAACAATGTTGGCGGGATGCTCACTTATCATCCCCCTGGGGAGGGAGGCCTGAGAGCCAGCACTGGCTGGCAAAGTCTCTGGTACAGGGGCTTGGTTTCTTTGGCAGGGAAGGAATCACCACATGTCTCCAGGCACCAGCTAGCTCACCACCTCCAAAGGAGCAGTTAACTGTATCCATCACTAGAAGACTCAGGTGTCAAGCATGCTGGCAAGCTCCTGGCTGCTACCTGAAACCTCCAGAACTCTGCATTGTTCTTTCTATGTTCTGAGAGAGAGGTTAAGAGAGGGGACCAGGCCATTAGTGTTGGGCCACAGGAAATAAAATCAGTCCTTCTGCAAATTCAAAGTCGGTGTGATCTGAAAGTGCTTGGTGAAAAGGCAAAAGTAAAAGGCCTTTGTAGAGGTCCACATCTCTATTTTCTCATGCAAGGCTCAGTAGCGGATTCCCTGAGTGTTACCTCACTTTCCCCAGTTGCTTCAAGAAATCGGTGCAAATCAAGTCCAAATAGAGAGCCCTTGCCACAAGAGTTGAGTGGACAGAACAGCTATAGGCAGAGAATACAAGATTGTGTGTATGTGTGTGTGTGTTAATACAAAGAATTGCCAGAGTTATCTTCCAACAGTGAGGAGTCAGAGACAGAGGGTAGTATACATATGTAAGTTCAGGGGGATAAGAAAGAGAGTGACAAGGCAGGTTGTATGAACTTAGGAAAAAGTATTTTGGAAAGGAAAAAAAAAGGACCAGAGCAGTTTTTTCCATATATCATTCTTCTGACTGCTTCATGAGGACGGTGTCTTTGGAAAACCGAACTTGATCAGGCTCATACCAGATTCTTGGCTTCCTCCTTTACAAGAAATTGTTTATATTTCTTGATCAGTGATTCTCAAACTCTTTTGGCCTCAGCGCCATCTTACACCCTTAAAAATTGTCTAGGATCCCAAAGAGCTTTGGTTTATATGAATTGCATCTATCTATAGTCACCTGATTAGAAATTACAATAGACAGATTTTGAAAACATTTACTAGCTCATTAAAATAACATTAATAAACCTATTGCATAGTCACATAAAACATTTTCTTAAAATAACTATATTTTCAAAAAATAAACTAAAACTAGGGAGAAGAATGGCATTGGATTACATTTTTGCAAATCTCTTTAATGTCTACCTAATAGAGGACCGCAGGTCTACCTGCTTCTGTCTTCAATCTGCTGTGTTCAGTAGCCTCTAGAAAACTCTGCTGTACACTCTCAGAGAATTAGAGTAAAAAGAAGAAAAATAATGTTTTATTATTAGCAGTAAGGAAACCCTGGTAGTGTAGTGGTTAAGAGCTAAAGCTGCTAACCAAAAGGTCAGCAGTTTGAATCCACCAGGCGCTCCTTGGAAATCCTATGGGGCAGTTCTACTCTGTCCTTTAGGGTAGTTATGAGTGGCAATAGACTTGATGGCAACAAGTTTGGTTTGGGTTTGACATTAGTAGTAAAAGAGTCCCTGGGTTGTATAAATGGTTACCACAATCAGCTGCTATCCAAAAGGTTGGAAGTTGGAGTCCACCTAGAGGCACCTCAGAAAAAAGCCCCCATGACCTACTTCCAAAAAATCAGCCTATGAAAACCCTATGGAGCACAGTTCTACTGACATAAACGAACACATCAAGAGTCCAAGTCAACTTGACGGCTACTAGTTATCATTGTGAAAACAGTGGTAACCTCAAAGACTCCCTGAAAGAGTTTCAGGTGTCCACAAGGATTCCCAGACAACACTTTGAGAACCACTGGTCTTCTTAATTTGTAGGCCATTAAGTAATTGAGGAGGTAATGCATGAGAAAGCCACTGGTGTTGTTGGATTGAATGTAGTGTTACTACTGCTAGCACTATGACTTCCACTACTTAAAAGTTGCTCACTGGGAGGTGATCACTCTGGTTTTAGGAAGGCCACCTATGATCTTAGAAATTCAACCCTGTGAGGTTGTGTTTTGAGGAAGTTTTGCAGGAAAAACTTGCGTCCTATTAAACAATCCGCCACTCTCCAACAGCTGGGCATTTGAGGGAGTTCTGACAAATTCAATGACTGAGAACTTGAACTTTTAGAGATTAGAAATCTGGTGGCTTCTTATTTTTTATTTTAATGTGTTGCACTTGGAGCACTGCACCAAGTTCACGTTGTATAAATGGCACTCCAGTTGTAATTCCACCACAGGTTGAGTTGGGCAGGACAGGCTTTTGTTTTTCAGTTAGAAACTTTTACTTATCTTTCAAGAGTTTGTGGGGAGATCAGAAAATATATGGAAAAGGCCACTAAGAAGTTAGTGCAATAAAATATAAGATTTATTTGTTTGTTTCTCTATTTGTTTGATTTTTGGAAGAGTCATTGTGGGATTGTTGCCATGTTAATGTCCAAAATATGACCTTCAGAGAATATATGGACCACCCAGAAATCTGACCTTCAGGAAATATATGCATCACACAGATAGTTGGAAATGGGAATAACTAGTGAGAAATTTAATAGAGTCACATTCAATAATAATTGCTCAGAAGGTCATGAATCCCGAAAAACAGAAATCAGCTTATGGCAAATGAACCCAGCTAAACCTTCTAAAATACTAGATTATTTGGGAAAGAAATTTCTTCCCCCTAGTGGCACAGTGGTTAAGACCTCAGATGCTAACCAAGAGATTGGCAGTTCGAATCCAACAGCAGCTCCTTGGAAACCCTACAGCGCAGCTTTACTCTTGTCTGATAGGGTCACTATGAGTCAGAATCTACTCAATGGTAATGAGTATTTTTGTTTTCAGTAACTAGAGAGGGCTGTAGGTTTGTAGCACAATAATTCCAAATGGCAGGTACACATAAGCACACATGCGCGCGCACACACACACACACACACACACGATAACACCCTAGGGGTAGACTTCCCTGTTTTGTGGGTTTGCCCAACCTTAGTCTTGCTGCAGCTTCTAGGTTCAGAATAGTGAGGTAACATAAAGATGTCTGACCTTTCCTGATAAGCATAATCTTACTAGCTGTAAAATCTTTGGCAAAATTAAACTATTTGGCTTCCCTGTAACATAAAATAGATATATTATTTTTAGAGTTGTGAGGATTCAATGAGATAATATACAAGAGAGCCTAGTTTATTGCCTGGTACTTAGAAATATTTGGAAAACGCACTGCACCCCCACCCCACCTTCAACTAGGTCAAAATGACAGGACATTACACAACCCTAACAGCCTTGCAATTTTGTATATTGGCCTGAGGAGTTTGCCACACGTAGAAGATGCCTTAAGGGAAAGAAATGGCATTCCTAACGAAAAGAAATCTCCTCAAGAACAAACCTGTTGCCATCTAGTTGTTTCTGACTCACAGTGACCCTACAGGACAGAGTAGAGCTGCCCCATAGAGTTTCCAAGAGCAGTTGGTTCATTTGAACTGTCAACTTTTTGGTTAGCAGCCAAGGTCTTTACCACTGTGCCACCGGGGCTCCTTAACGGAAAGAGGTGGCATGAAAATTCATTACCTGATATTTGGGAATTTGGTTTAAAATTCAGAGAAGATATTATCATTTGGCTTCAAGTGGAAGATGTCGCTAGAGAAATAACTTGTCAAGAGAAATATGAACCTGTCATGTACCTTAGGGGTGGAAGGAATGCTGCAACTGTAAATAAGCATTTGTAATTGGTGTGAAACGTAAAGTTAATTTTTACCTTAAAATCTGGATTTATTATTTGTTTGCTTTATTCCAAGTAGAGACTGCAAGATAATGTGCTTGCCAAGTGATGCTCATACACACACACATGAATATTGGCTTAGCAAGGAACTTTAGAGATGATCTACAAAAGTTTCCCAACCAAAGGGGTACGATTAGGACATGTTAAGAAAGAAACGTTGCTGTGGAGTGCATTGCGACTCATAGTGACCCTATAGGACAGAGTAGAACTGCCCCATAGGGTTTCCAAGGAGCAGGTGGTGGATTCAAACTGTTGACCTTTTGGTTAGCAGCCAAATGCTTAACCACTGCGCCCTCAGGGATCCAGGACATGTATGGGAACCAGAACCTCTATTTTTTTTTTAAGTTTTTGTTTGGAATAATGCCTAAGGAGTGCTACTGACTCGAAACCCTGTGGGGGCAGTTCTACTCTATCCTGTAGGGTCACTATGAGTCAGAATTGACTCGACGCAATGTTTTTTTGTTTTTTTTTCCTGGCTTAGCATGCGGTTAAGACTATGTCCGAGTAGACTTCCTAGGAACCTCTGTGTCCCACCCCAAATGCAAATTAGGGCTCCTCTTGAGAAACACTGGCCTTTCAGAGAAGTGTGGAGCTTCCCTGACTTTCTCATGTCCAGAGAGCTACTTGGAGGCATAGTTAGGAATAGAAGCCTCCATTGTGTCCCAGTTCTTATTCTAACAGATCTTGAATAATTTGATAAATATAATGAGAATAATTTTTACACCCAGAGCCATATAATATTTCATCATTTATAAAATATAATAAGATTTTAATTATTTTTGAGAAAAATAATTTTGATAGACCAATCTTTAATTTTCTGGTTACCTGAATATTTTAGTTCTAGTTTGTGTACCGGAAACCAAGGCTTCAAACCAGTTTGTTGGAAACTCTGCAGAGAATTTGTATTTCTGACAAGTTCCTAGGCAATGATAATGCTGCTGGTTAGGGACCAGTTCTAAGAACCATTGGTAGAGCAGAAACCTGGTGGCCTAGTGGTTAAAGGCTATGGCTGCTAACCAAAAGGTCGGCAGTTCGAATCCACCAGATGCTCCTTGGAAGTGGTAGGGGGCAGTTCTACTCTGTCATATAGGCCTGCTATGAGTCAGAATTGACTTGATGGTAATGTTTTTCTTTTTTTTCTAGCAGAGAAGTGGTTATCAAAATTCATTATACATAAGAATCATCTGGAGAACTTGTTAAAATGTAGGTTTTCATTCAGTATATCTGGGGGAGAAATGCAAATTCTCTCCAGGGGATTGAACGAGAACACACTGGTTCAAAGCCCTGCCAGAAACTCATTAGCTTAAAACCAAGAGAATAAAAGACAGGAGCTAGGAAATGTTTTTGTGTTGCACAGAGCTATGTACATACTACATAGTCAAGGATAAGCCTTTTCCATGGATTCAATTGATCTATAACACACAAAGAGAAAAAAAGTGGAATATTTTGATTATATCCGCATTTCTTTGATGAAGATCTCTATTGTAATGATTTAGTGTACTTGGTTCAGCAAAAATTTGCTTTTAATAACCTTCAGAGAGATGTAAGTTTGGGAAACACAAGCACAGGAATGAATCAGGTGAATAAAGTCTTTGGCTTACACAAGTTCACAGATAAGAACCCTATCCCATCCACAACAGTCAGATGGAATTATGAGGGCTATCAGATATCAGGCTAAAATTTAGCAAGCTCAGGGGTCAGCAAACGGTGTTTCCCATGGCTTAGCATGGTGGATGGGAATGTAAATTTATGATGCAACCAGCTCTTTAATGCAAAGGCCAAAGACATAAACTCTACTGATGAAAATGGACAAATAATACATACATGATTTGTTGTTGACTGTTTCTTTTTGTGTGTCATGTTGATGTTAGTGGCTGTCCAGTCAGCTACAACTCATAGTGACCTTATATAAAACAAAACGAAACATTGTTCCACCCTGTGCCATCTTCATGATCGTGTGTCATAGATTAATTGAAACTATGAAACTGTAAGCAATGCTTTTTGTCCTTTACTAGCTACATTATAGGGAAGTATAATACACAGTTTGTTTTTTTTTTTAATTTTAAGGAATTTTAACTGAGATTTCTTTCCCACGAGGGAAGAACAAGCTGTTACATGGGTAAAATTGCTCGCTCTTCAGTTTGTTTAGTATTGGAGTGAAGAGCCTCTGGAAGAGGATTCGGACTTGACCTTCAGATTTGATTTTTCTGACATGGTCACTTCTGCCTTCAGTGCAGACAGGCACAGCTGTATTTACATGCTTCTATATCGACTTGACGGGTTTTTTTTTTTTTTGTATCCGTTAGAGTATAGACTCAGTCTAAAAGTCATACATAACAACTCATATTAATAGATACTTCACATTGTCAAGAATGTCAGGTGATAATATTTTAATGTCCAGGTTCAGAGTGGCACCAGGTGGGTCCTCTAACAGGAATCTCAAATTTCTGGGGCTCTCCTTTCAGTCCCTACATGGTGCAAACAGTTAAGTGCTTGACTACTAGTGGAAAGGTTGGTGGTTTGAACCCACCAAGAGGTGTCTCAGAAGACAGATCTGGAGATCTCTTCCAAAAGGTCACAGCTTGAAAACCCTATGGAGCCATTCTACTCTGCAAAACATGAGGTCGCCATGAGTAGGAATCAATTTGACAGCAACTAACAACTAACTCCTTTATTTCAGCCTTGTCTTTCTCATTGTCTGATTTTCTCTTTTCCACTTAGTGTCCTTCTTTTCCTATTACCATTCAACTCTTTTTGCATAGCATTACTTTTCCATGGTTTTGCCCTGTCCTCTCTTACCTTATCCTCTTTATTTCTATATTAACTGACCATAGCTTGAAATAGATGTTTTAAATAATTATATTTTAACCTGTTATTTTCCCTCTGTCTGCCTTTACACCAATATGTTTGCATACAGCCCCCATCTAGACTATGTACCTTCCAATTGCATGGATTTTTACCCCCTAAACATTCGTTATATAATCACACGTCTGAATATTTTATTAGAAATGCCCTTTCTGACATCTTTTCCTATTTTCAAGCCGCCGTTCAGAAGCAACCCCCTTTTCTGTAATATTGTTAGGCAAACTTCAGTTGGCTTCCATAATTTCTCATTTGGTGAGCTACTTCAATCCCATAGCTTTATTTATTACTTTGATGTGAACAGCATTCCAATTTACAATTCTAGACCTAACTTTGTTTCTTACTTCCAGGCTAATGTTCCTAAAAGCTATGTACTGAGTACCTCTTCATGGGTAACCAATGTATCCTGTAGGACAACAATACAATCATTAACTCCTAAGTTAACACACGCACACAGAGTATGTTAAGGATACTTTTTACCAGGCCATCCTCAAAAGCAAACTACTGTGGCTTGAGTTATCTAATGTGTCAATTATTTTAAAAGTTTGTATATTATTGGGGCTAATTCCTATTGTCTGAGGTTTCTTTGTTCACTGACTGTGTGAAGAAACTATCCTCTGGTTAATGTAGACTAGATGCATGGTGCTATAGTGAGATGGATCCCTGAGGTCACTGCCCTCCCAGGGCTCTGAGGAACCTTTAGTGACCAATCCCCAAGAGCTCTCAGCCATACATCTGTGGAAGGAGATGCACCATGATATGGGATGAGAATGAAGCATGGGATGCTCTCAGTCCTTCCCGCACTCTACTATTCTCTGTCTGGAAAGAGGCCTGCAACCCACTTTAAAAAAATGTTCCTCCTAAGCCTAACTATCAGAAGTAATACAGCCACCACACAGAGGGGAGTTTGTTCCAAGCCTGCCTAAGTGGTAGACTGGAGGAGGAGGTCATATTGACATACATTGCTGGCACCTTCCAGATACAACGGAGAAGATGGGTCTCTGTGTATTGGGAATTGCCATGCTAGTTACCACAAATAGTAATTTGTATATTCATATGCCTGCCTATCTATCTGCCTGTATAGTTACTTATATTTTAAGAGGAGGGTTGCAAGTCAAAAGAATAAGGTACTTTATTATATCCATCTTTTTCAAATAGATTACAGTGAACTATAATGGATTACCTACTGATCTCTTAAAAAAGACTTTGTTATTTTTTTAAACCTGAAGAATCAATTGAAGATGTAAATGTTCTATCCTGTGTTCATGGTTTGTAAATTTAAAACCAAATATGAGTGGTTGTATTTTCCTCAATTTTATTAAAAATTAAACAAATGAATTCTGGATGCAGAAATAGCAAACAAGTAAGAGCAATTATTTATAGATCTATTTTTTTTTTTATTCATTTTAGCAGAGCCCTGGTGGCGTAGTGGTTAAGAGCTCTGGTGCTAACCGGAATGTCGGCAGTTCAAATCTACCTCCCACTCCTTGGATATCCTATGGGACAGTTCTGCTGTGCTCTATAGGGTCTCCATGAGTTAGAACCAACTCGATGGCACTTAATAACAACAATTGGTTTTACCAGTGAGTCTCAAATTTGTCATACAACAACTTATTGGGATGGAAGGAAAAAAAAAAAAACCCTTGGCAGGTTTGTATTATTAAAATATGGGGGGACGGGAGAGCACCAGGGAGGCCCGGGGTGAGAAGAAGTCTGTTTCGTCAACTCATGTCAAGGCTCCTTGCTACCACCTTCAACTTATTTCTGAATTTCTGAAAGATTCTTCTCTTTCACAAATTCCCTATGTAACTGAACCCCTTACTGAGGAACAGTGGAAATAATTGACTAAGGTTCTGAATGAAAATGTTAAACTTATTATTTTATGTAAAAATTTATAGCTGCATAATAAAATAATGGTTTTATTCTCAGTTTCCTCTCCTCCACACAGTAGAGAAGCCAATTTTATGAATAATTCCCAGCAATGCCCAAGTAAAATCTTCGGGTGTGTTGGAAGCTATAATCACTGATGAATCATCATATTGATGAATGGCCACACAAATTCAGACCACACAAGACTTCAAACTGGGCTTAGAGTAGGCTAAAAAAATTGTCAAGCATTTCAATTTCCTTGTGAAAAAAAGATTGTTGAATTAATTTTTTTTAAACTTATAATCTGGTAAAATTGACATGATTTAAATGTCTCTTTACGGTCCCTTTCTACTCTTGGGCTCAATTAATGGTTAGATTGAGTCTAATGACTGGTAATAGTTATGAAATAGCTGTTTAAAAAGTAAATTTTTGTTTAAATGAACCAACTCTTTCTTTTTCTCCAAAACAAAATTTGTTTAAAAATGTAGTTTGACTTTTATATTATTTATATTCTGTTTTTTCATTAGATAACTTCAAAAAAACTTATAAATCCCAAAAGTCAATCCTACACTAAAACTATATGTAATGTTGTAACACATAAGAAAGCCAAAACCAAACCAAACCAGTTGCCATCAAGTCGATTCCGACTCATAGTGACCCCATAGGATAGAGTAGAACTGCCCCATAGAGTTTCCAAGGAGCGCCTGGTGGTTTTGAACTACAAACCATTTGATTAGCAGCCATAGCTTTTAACTACCAGGCCACATGTAAGTTCTTTTTTTTTTTTTTTAAATTAGGAACTAAGCTATTGAGACCCACAGTTGTAGTTTGTGGAGAGATGTCAGAGCTGCTACTACTACAACTACTAAGATGACAACAACTACTACTACGATGACAGCTGTTAGGACGACTGCTACTACTCCTACTATTAGGACTATTCTTACTACAACTACAGTTTGGATCACACTGCTTCCAACCTGGAAAACACGACTTCAAAACTGTATTCTAAACTTTTTGAACTATCATTTTCATTGAGGGCTTATGAGTTAAATTATTGATTCCAATAAATCATACAGTTTGAATCTCTTTGTCATTTATAGTTGTGCGTGGTCTGATCACAGCTTCTTAACCGCTGTTCATCATTTCTTCTCCTAAACCATCTTACCCCAGTGTGCTTGATTCCAAATTTCATAACAGGACAAACAAACACTTCCCAAGCTTCAAGAAAACATGAACCCCAGATATCTTTTAAAACTAGATCTCTCAAGGAGCAGACATTAGCTCCTAAACCTCAAGGGCAAAAACTGATTAAGGTCTAAAACTTCAGTAACGAGCTTATATCTCAGGCTTCTGGGCTAGTTATGATGATTATTTTCCATTCATCCACTCTTCCACCCCCTACAAGATCCATTCTTTCTTTACCCTGTCCTATGTCAGGGATCTCACATGGATTTCTGAAAGACTGTTTTCTCTTTCTTTCACATATTCTCTATGTACCTGAACCCCATACTGAGGAACACTGGAAATAATTGACTAAGATTCTAAATGAAAATGTTTAACTCATTATTTTACATACAAATTTATATTGCATAATAAATTACTGGTTTTGTTATGCTTCTTATTTGGTTTGATCACTGGATGATACTAGCAGGGGATCAGAAGATGAGAGGAGAATGTTTGGGAAATTCCTTCCCAGCTTTCTCCCTGCTTAGCTTTCATGCTTCAGTTCTGACGGGGAGCGCCACTTCTTGTGGGTGGCCCCAAGCCCACAGCTCCATATCTCAGTGGGCTCAGACACCAGTATTTCTTCCTTTTGCTCCTTCAGGCCTGGCGTATTACTGGCTTCCCTCTCACAGTAGTCCACAGGAGCCTCAGCATTCCTGGTTTTCTTACAACCAACCATCTGTAGGTTTGTTGTGCTGTGTTGGTTTTTGCACGGCTATGATGCTAGAAGTTATACGACCGGTATTTCAAATACCAGCAGGGTCACCCATGGTGGGCAGGCTTCAGCAGAGCTTCCAGACTAAGATGGACTAGGAAGAAACACCTGGCTGTCTGCTTCCAAAATTTACCCAATGAAAATCCTACGGATCCCTTACCCTACCCACAACTCTAAAAACATTCTCTTCATTAAATTCTCTTATGCTGGTTGTTGTTTCCTGCTGAGACCCTGACTGATATGCTGGTATTCTGTCAAATAGGTGAAGATGTCTATCAGTTGGGCATAAAAAAGCAGAAATAGGCCAACACAAATGAAGAAGTGTGGTTGTGGGCAATGAGCCCTTGTCTCCTTTCAGGGTCCTAGGAAATGCTTTGTGGCATGCCCTTCCATGCTTTTGGTTATTCTTGTTTAGGTGTGTATATTGCTTTAATTATTATTGCTATTATATTGCTTTAATTATTATTGCTATTACTTCTAATTACTTGTAAGTCAGAGTGATAGTCCGTGTCTCTGGTGAGCCTGTTCCTTAGAGCTTCAACTGAACTAATAGCTTACCTTTGGTTTCTCCAAAGCATTACTTGCTCATCATGTCGTAAGCTGAGCCTACTCTTGTCTCTCCAAACTGGTTTCTCCTGTGTTCTCTTTATTTAGATACTGTCACTACCTAGTTACCTTAGTTGGAAAAGTGAGCACTGTCTTTCAGTTCCCCAGCTCCTAATACCTATGTCTAATTAGTAACCAAGGCCTGTGAATTATGCCTCAGAATTGTCTCTCAAATTCCCCATGTCCATGTTCCTTCTCACTTCCACAGCCTTATTCAAGCCCTCAACATCATTTTCCTTGACTCCCACTATAGCTATTTTGAAACCTCCTCTCTCTGCCCTGCCTCCAGATCATATGACTCTATCTAAACACTTAATAGCTTTCATATCCTGTATCAGTATTTTTCAAACTGGTGGTCATGATACATTAACAAATCTTAAAATCTATTCAGTGAGTACACGCATAAACACATAAACCAATACACCAAATAACTGAAACAAATTTTTATGAAATAATACTAACCCTTAAAAAAAATTTTTTTTTAACCCTTACTATATTTTTATTCTATCCTTTTGTATTCCATTTCATTTTCAAAAAATGATAGCCTCAACCCACTAAAGGGTGATCTAAAAAGTGGGATATGGAGAATATGTTCGAGTAAGACTATCACAGGCACTGCAACAAGGTGCTTCATATTCCAACCTGCTTTCACGTTCCATGTCCAGCTTCATTGCACCCCTTACCCTTTGGTTCTCTGGTTTTGCTCAAGCATCTGTAATGCTTTTGGTGTAATCCTACCTCTTTCTAATACATGCTCACTGAAGATCTCTCTTTTTGTTTTTCAAGATCTAATTCAAATGCTTTCCTCTCTGGAGACTCTTAAAGTAAAATTAATCACTTTATATTCTGAGTGTACTCAGCATATTCAATTATCTGACTCAACAACAAAACTTGTAGCTATTTGTTTTGTGTACATCTTGCCTTCCTCAATAGTGAATTTCTTGATATCAAGAATTTTTTTCCTTTTTGTATCCTCTGAGTCTGGCAAAGAGCCAGACAATTAGTAAGCACTTTTTTTTTTTTTTTTAATGAATTAGAGCTGATTGAATATTGATTGAATAATTGAGATGGCATTCAATAACCTGCACTGGCAAGGATTTTGAAGGAAGGGTTGCAGTAAATCTCTGTCTACTGAGAAAAAGGCTTGAGCTGAGCCTGGGAAAAACTGTCTTAAGGCATGGAATTTCCAAAGTATTGGCCTAGTCCTTTCACACTCATTATTGCCGGTAGGTAGGTAGGTATATGTTTCACTTTTTGAGAAACTACTCACCACCAGTTGCTCCTAACCCTCAGAAGCACTTGTTAAGTTCAGGCTTTGTAATTTGAGCCAGTCCAGTGGGCATAGATTAGAATCTTACTGTGGTTTCACTGTATTTTCATAACAACTGATGATTGATTATATTTTCGTGTGCTTATTTGTCATTCATATGCATTCTTTTCTAAACAACTATTTTTGAATGTCTTATTGTGTTTTATGGAAACCCTGGTGGTGTAGTGGTTAAGTGCTACAGCTGCTAACCAAAGGGTTGGCAGTTTGAATCTGCCAGGTGCTCCTTGGAAACTCTAATGGGGCAGTTATACTCTGTCCTATAGGGTCGCTATGAGTCAGAATCGACTCAATAGCACTGGGTTTGGTTTTTTTGTGTGTGTGTGTTTTAGGCGAAACTTTACACAGCATGTTAGTTTCCCATCCGACGATTTATACACAAATTGTTCCATGATGTTGGTTGCTATCCCTGCAATGTATCAGCACTCTCCCTAGTTCCACCCGGGCTTCCCCGTTTTCATCCCTCCAGTTTCCCTGCCTCTCCTTGCCTTCTTATCTTTGCTTTTGGGCAAGTGTTGCCTGTTTGTGCTCATAACACCTCACAGGTGTTATTGTTCCTGTGAACTAATTGTTTTCTTGATTCTTTGGTTTCATTCACTCTCCTTTGCTCCAGATGGGAAGAGACCAATAGCTATATCTTAGATGGCCACTCAAGCTTTTAAGACCCTAGATGCTGCTCACCAACCTTGGATGTAGAACATTGTCTTTATGAACTATGTTGTGCCAGTTGGCCTAGATGTTCCCTGAGACTATGGCCCTTAGTCTTCAAGCCTACTATCTCAGTTCCATGAGGTGTTTGGTTATGTCTAAGAAGTTTCCACAACTGTGCAGCCTGTGTGATATATATATATATGCAGCACAAACAAATATGTATATACAAATGCCCACAACTATACCTATATATGTACACACATGTACTCCCATATGCCCTTCCACACCTATATAGCATACATTTCTACCTATGTTAGTTTACTGCTGCAGAATTGCATATGTTATAGTATTTACTGTGACTGTCCTTTATTCTTACGTACCTCTCAGTGTCTTCATTTACCTTGGTCACATTGTACTGACTTCCCCCCTTTACCTTCACCAGAATGAGCACATGTCTACTATCTAGTAGGTGATTCTCCTTCCCTTCCCCTCCCATCTCTGGTAACCATCAAGAACGTTGCTTTCTGTGTGTAAACCTTTTGTTGACTTTTTATAAAAGCAATATCATATAATACTTGTCCTTTTGTGATTGACTAAGAAGGCCTGTGACACAGTAGTTAAAGCTCTCAGCTGTTAACCAAAAGATCAATGGTATGAACTCACCAGCCTTTCCACAAGAGAAAGATGTGGCAGTTGGCTTTTGTAAAGATTTACAGTCTTGGAAACCCTAAGAGGTAGTTCTACTCTGTCCCACAGGGTTACTAGGAGTTGAATCGGCTTGATGGCAATGGATATGATTGATTTACTTCACTCAGTATAATATCCTCCAGCTTCATCCACGTTGTAATATGTTTTGCAGGCTCATCATTATATTTTATTGTTGTGTAGTATTCCATCGGAAATCCTGGTGACATAGTGGCTAAGTGCTACAGCGGCTAACCAAAAGTTTGGCAGTTCAAATCCGCCAGGCACTCCTTGGAAACTCTGTGGGGCAGTTCTACTCTGTCCTGTAGGGTCGCTAGGAGTTGGAATCGACTCAATGGCACTGGATTTGTTTTTTTTTGTTTGTTTGTTTTAGTATTTCATTGTATGTATGTACAACATTTTGTTTATCCATTCATCTGTTGATAGGCACTTAGGCTGTTTCCATGTTTTCGCTGTTGTGAAAAACACTGCAATGAACATGGGTGTGCGTATGTCTATTCGTGTCACTGCTCTTACTTCTCTAGGGTATATACCTAGGAGTGGGATTGCTGGATCATATGCTATTTCTAGCTTTTTGAGGAAACGCCATAGTGGTTAGACCATTTTAAATCCCACCAGCAGTGTATAAAAGCTCAATCTCCCCACAACCTTGCCAGCATTTGATGTTTTCTCTTTTTTTTTCTCATCGGTGCCATTTTTTCAGGGGTGGGATGGTATCGCATTGCAGTTTTGATTTGCATCTCTCAATGGCTAATGGTCGCAAGCATCTTTTCTTGTGTTTGTTAACCACTTGAATGTCTTTGGTGAAGTTCAGTATATGTCTTCTGCCCATTTTTTATTGTATTGCTTGTCTTTTTATTGTTGATTTGTCTTTTTCTACAGATTTTAGTTTGGACCCTTGTCAGATATATTGTTGCCGTTTTTTTTCCCCAGCCTATAGGTTCTCTTTTTACTCTTTTGGTAAAGTCTTCTGATGAGCTTTTTTTTTCTGATGAGCATAAGTATTTAATTTGTAGGAGATCCAAGTTTTCTAGTTTAACTTCTGGTGTTTGTGAATTTTTTGTTATGTCTGATAGTGTATTTCTGTCATAAATTGGGACCCCTAGCTTTGCTCCTATGTTATCTTCCAGGAGCTTTATAGTTTTAGTTTTAACATTTACGTCTTAGATCCATTTTCAGTTAATTTTTGTATGTGGCGAGAAATATGAATCTTGTTTCATTTTTCTGCAGGTGGATATCCAGTTTTGCCAGCACCATTTGTTAAAGAGGCTATCCCTTCCCCCGCTGAATGAAATTTGACCCTTTATGAAGATCAGCTGTACATACTGTATGGATTTACTTCCGGGTTCTCAATTCTGTTCCGTTGGTCTATGTGCTTGTTTTTGTATCAGCATCGGGCTGTCTTGACTACTGTGGATGTATAATAAGTTCTGAGATGGAGAAGTGTGAGGTCTCCTACTTTGTTATTTTCTTCAATAATGCTTTAGCTATTCAGGGCCTTTTCCATTCCATACAAAGTTGGAGATTAGTTTTTCCATTTCATTAAAGAATGTTGTTGGGATTTGGATCGTAATTGCATTATATCTGTAGATTGCTTTGGGTAGTATTGACATTTTCACAATATTAAGTCCATGAGCATGGCATGTTTTTCCACTTATATAGGTGTCTTTTGGTTTCTTGCAGTAGTGTTTCATCATTTTCCTTGTATAAGTCTCTTTTGTCCCTGGTTAGATTTATTCCTAGATATTTTATCCTTCTGGGGACTATTGTAAATGATTTTGTTTTCTTGATTCCTTTTCAAAATTCTCCTTGTTAGTGTAGAGGAATCCAACTGATTTTTGTGTGTTGATCTCTTATCCTGCCACTTTGCTGAACACTTCTATTAGTTCCAGTAACTTTCTTGTGGAATCTCTAGGATTTTCTATGTACAGGATCATGTTATCTGTGAATAAGGATAGTTTTACTTCTTCCTTACCAATTTTGATGCCCTTTATTGCCTTTTCTTGCCTTATTGCTCTGGCTAGGACTTCCAGTACAATATTGAATAAGAGTGGTGATAAAGGGCCTCCTTGTCTCATTCCCATTCTCAGGGGGAATGCTTTCAATCTCTCTCCATTGAGAATAATGTTGGCTGTTGCTTTTGCATTAAAAAAAAAAAATTAAGGGCATATATGCCCTTAATTATGTTGAGAAATTTGTCTTCTATTCCTATTTTGCTAGTTTTTATCAAGAAAGGGTGTTGGATTTTTATCAAATTCTTGTACTGTCTCAATTGAAATAATCATGTGATTCTTTTTTTATTTATGTGGTGAATTACATTGATTGATTTTCTAATGTTGGACACCCCTGCATCCCTGGTATGCATCCCACCTGATCATGGTGTATTATTATTTATTTATTTTGATATGCTGCTGTATTCTGTTGGTTAGCATTTTGTTCAGAATCTTTGCACTTATTTTCATGAGGGATATCAGTCTGTAATTTTCTTATCTGTGGTATCTTTGCCTGACCTTGGTATCAGTGCTATGTTGGCTTCATAGAATGAATTAGGCAATATTCCTTCTTTTTCTACATTTTGGAATAGTTTGAGTAAAATTGGCATCAACTTTTATCTGAATGTCTGGTAGAACTTTCCATTGAAGCCATCTGGCCCTGGGCTTTTTTTTTGTTTGGAGGTGTTTTTTTTTTTTTTATGACATCTACAATTTCTTCTGTTGTTATGGGTTTATTTAGGTTTTCTACCTCTGTGTGTAAGTTTAGGGAGAGAGTGTGTTTCTAGAAATTTGTCCATTTCTTCTAGGTTTTTCAATTTGTTAGAGTACATTTTTTATAATATTCTGTAATGATCTTCCTTATCTCATTTGGTTCTGTTGTAATGTTGTCCATTTCTTTTCTTATTTTGGTTATTTGTGTCTTAATTTTTTTTTCCTTTGTCAATTTGGCCAATTTTTTTTTTTTTTTTTCCAATTCTATTGATCCTTTCAAAGAACCAACTTCTAGTTTTATTGGTCCTTTCTATTTCATTTACTTCTGCTCTGATCTTTATTATTTCCTTTCTTCTGGTGACTGTGAACTTCTTTTGCTGTTCCTTTTAAATTTGTTCAAGTTGTCAGGTTAAGTTATTGATTTTGGGTCTTTTTTGTTTTTTGATGAGTGCATTTCTTGCTATAAATTTTCCTCTAAGCACTGCTTTTGTTATGTCTTGGAGATTTTGGTATGCTGTAACTTCATTCTCATTTAATTCTGAGAATTTTTAATTTCATTTGTAATCATTGCCATTGGGTTGATTCCAACATAGTGATCCTATACGACAGAGTAGAACTGCCACATAGAGTTTCCAATGAGTAGCTGGTGGATTCAAACTGCTGATCTTTTGGTTAGCAGCCAAGCTTGTTATGTATTTTTGGTGAATTGACCCTTTAATCATTATATAATGTCCTTGTCTCTTGTAATGGATTTTGACTTAAAGCTTTGTTATCCAAAATTATTATTGCTACTCCTGCTCTCTCTTGGTTACAGTTTGCGTGATATAGTTTTTCCTTCCTTTGATTTTTAACTCGTTTATGTCTTTGGTTCTAAGGTGTGTCTCTTGTGGACAATATACTGATGAGTCATTTTTTTAAAAAAATTCATTCTGCCATTCTCTGTCTCTTTACAAGTGCATTTAATTCATTTACATTCAGCGTGACTAATGATCAGTATGGATTCATTGCTGTCATTTTGTTATATATTTTTGTGGTGTTAACGGTATCTCTGTACCTCTTAATTTTTATGCTGAGTTCTTTTTTGTTTCTGGATTTCCTTTTCATATCAATCATTTTGTGTGTGTGTGTGTGTGTGTATTTACTGAGTCTTTTAGTTTTCTTTTTTATTTTGGTGAGAAGATTTATTACTTTATTTTTTGGTTACCCTGAAGTTTATCTTAATCCTCTTAAAATTAAAACAGTCTGTTGTATCTTGAAATCACCTTGACTTCCTCCATATATGGAAGTTCTATAACTGTATCTTTTATTCCCCCCTTTCTTTTTGAAGTTGTCATTGTTTACCACTTAACTGTTTTGGTTCCCTGTAGTCAGTTTTTTAGCTTTATTTTGCTTTTTTGAAGTCTTTATCTGGTAGGTGTCAGGGTGATATTGTCGTGTATCTTCACTTCAGGTTATTGTCGGATATCATTGATTGTCCAAAGGACTGTCTTTAATATTGTAAGGCTGGTCTGGTTTTTACAAATTCCCTTAGTTTCCACTTTTCTGGGAATGTCTTAGTTTTGCCATCATTTTTAAAAGACAGTTTTTTTGGTCATATGATTCTTGGTTGGCAATTATTTTCCTTCAGGATTTTATATATTATCAAGTTGCCTTCTTGCCTGAATGTTTTCTGATGAGAAATCAGCACTTAGTCTTATTGGTGCCCCCTTTTTAAGTGATATTTCAGTTTTTATGAGCTACTTTAAAAGTTAGTCCTTTGTCTTTGGTTTTGGAAAGTGATTATGATACGTCTAGGTGATTTTGGCAGGGAGTCTGTCTGGTTTTTATTTTTTTTAGCTTCTTGAATGGTAACCTTCTTGTCTTTCAAAACAATTGGGAAGTTTTCAGCCGATATATTGTCAAAAATTCTCTCTGAATTTTTTTTTCCTCTTCTTCTGTAATTCCTATTATGCATAAATTATTCCTCTTGATGGTGTCCCACTTAACTCTTAGGTTTTCTTCACTCTTTTTTTTCTGATTGTTCTTCAAACAAATTAGTATTACGGGATTTGCCCTCTATTTCACTGATCCTTTCTTCTACTGACTCAGTTCTGCTTCTGTGTTCTTCCACTGAGTTATCTATTTCTGATATTTTATGGTTAATCTTATAAATTTTTATTTCTAGTTGTTGTTTTTTTATGGTTTCTAATTGTCTGTTGAGTGTGTTTTGTTCTTGTATTGTTTTCCTGAATTCTTCTAGGTTTTTTTTCTGTGTTTTCCTTGATCTTTTTGAAGACCCTAAATGTAAGTCTTTTGACTTCCTTGTCAGGTAGTTCTATCATTGTTGCTTTCTCTGAAAGGTTTTGTTTCCTTTATTTTGCTCATTTGTTTGAGACATAGTATCCTATTTTTCGTATGATTTTTTATTGTCTGCTGTCTCTGAGGCATTAAGGAATTATTTTATTTATGTATTTATTTATTGTATATTCTGTCCTGATTTTTTGTTTGTTTGTTTTGATATATTGGGGCGGACAGGGTAGGTGTGCTGTACTGATGGCTTGTCTGGCAGCACAGGACATTCACCACCTGTTACTGGGTCGGTGGGGCATTGGTGGGCAGGAAGCACGTGTGTCTCTAATCACCAAGCATGAGAGGTGGCTGGGAGTGGGCTGGGCATATGCAGGGTTCTGCCTGTCATTCATCCATCACAGCATGGGAACACCTGATGGGTCTTGCCAGGTGGGCAGAGTGGCAGATGCTGGGGGTGTGGGGGGCAATAAGCAGCACAGGCACACTCACAGCCATTCACCCAGTGGGTGGGATGGTGGGTGGGGTTGTTGGTAGACAGCTGATGGGGTGGGCACACTCACTGCCACTCAGTTGGATGGGAGGTGCTGTGTGCAGGAGGATTGGCATGTGACTTGGAGCACAGAAGCACCCTCTGCCACTCACTGGAAGTGCAAGGTGATGGGTGGTGGAATATGGCAAGCCACCAGGGGCACAGAGCACTCTCTGAGTAGACTGGGCAGTGGGCAGGGGGTGTGACAGGCAACTGGTGTCATGGGAGTGCTTACTGCCACTCTTGAGGTGGGCACAGTTGGTGGGCAAGTGTTGGAGGGAGCTAGGTAAGGGGGAAGATGGGGCTTATACTACAGTCCCCAGGTGGGTGGGGTAGAAGGTATGGCGTGGTTCATGCTGCTAGTTACCAGGACCGCAGAGGGAGGGGGCCATGCTCTTCTGTTCACAGGGCACTTCCCGTTGGCTGCAGCCAGCAATCATGACCTGGCCCTGACCAAGTGTGAGGTGGGCTGGAGCTCCCTGGAGTCCCTTCAGGTAAGGGACCTCCTGCTGACACCCTCTGGACCTATTACTCCATGTTTGCCACCCACCCTAATTATCAGGGACAACCAATAGTGAGTAGCTCTGTCTTGGATCCTAGCTTCCTCCCTGCTCTGTGGATGCCAGGATCCCTGGAAGTCTCACCCTGGGTCCTGTACTTTTCCTTCTTATTTCTGGTACGTGTCCTGTTCACCTTGCTTCACTCTGGGTATGTCTACACAGTTTCTCTGTATCCTGTGAGGAATTCCATGAAGTTTCCTTCCTCTACTCCTTACCTGGGTCACTGCTGACTTGTCTCAAGATGGCCACCCTGTGCCAGGCTGGTTGGCAGGGCACCTCCACTCCGTATCTGTCCTTGTTTGCTGTTTTCATTCAGTTTCTTCTTTCATTTGGTGTTCAATCTAATTATTTATCCTTTCATTTGATGTTCAGGGTTCCAGGATTGTCATTTGGGTTTATTTCACTTGGTCTCTCAGGTTTTGCTATACAGGAACGGCATGATGTGTCTGACTAAGCTGCTGTCTTGGGCTGTCTCCCATATATATTCTTTGGAGAAGTATTTTCAAATCTGTTGCCCATTTTTTATCAGGTTGTTTGTCTTCTTTGTAATTAGTTGTTAGAGTTCTTTATGTGTTTTAGATGCAGGTCCTTTGTTGGATATACATTTCACAAACATTTTTCTCATAGCCTTTAGTTTCCCTTTCTATTTTCTTCAGTGTATTTTGAAGAGCAAAATTTTTAAATTTTTAATGAAATCCATTTTTTCATTGTTTTTATAGTTTGTACTTTTTGTGATGTATTCAAGAAATCTCTGCCAAGCCAAAGATCACTAAGATTTTCCTCTATCTTTTTTTCTAGAAATTTTACAATTTTAGCTATTTCATTTATGTATGTATCCACTTTGAGTTAATTTTCATATATGGTGTGATATATGAATACAAGTTCATGTTTTTGAAAGTGTCAATCCAATTGATCCGGTCTAATTTATTATTTTCTGATTAAGTTTCTTGTCACTTTTACTGAAAATAGATTGACAATATATGAATATGTCTACTTAATGATTCTCTATTTTTTTCTAACTAATCTATTTGTCTATCTTTACATCAATACCACACTGTCTTGATTACTGTAGCTTTAAAACGAGACTTGAAATCAGGTAGTATGAATCTACTATCTGTATCCTTTTAGGTCCTTTGCATTTCCATATAAAATTTATAATTGGCTTATCAATTTTTATTGAAAAGCCATCTGGAATTTTGACTGTGATTGCACTAAATTTATAAATCAATTGGTGGGAATTGACATCTTAATAATATTGAGTCTTCTGATCCATTAACATGATATACCTCCCCACTGATTAAGGTCTTTTTAATCTATTTCATCATTGTTTTGTATTTAATGTGGGTTTCTTATATGCAGAATGTACCTGGGTCTTGCTTTTTTTTTAACCAATCTGATACTTTATTTATATTGGGTTGTTTAGACCAATTATATTTAACATGATTAGTGATCCAGTTGCAGTTGGGTTTAAATCTACAATTTTGTTTTTGTTTATTTACCCCATTCCTTCTTTTCTGCCTTCTCTTGTGTTCATTCAGTATTTTTTATAACTTCATTTTATATTCTCTGTTGGCTTACGAGCGATAACTTTTTTTTTTTTCTTTTTAGCAGTTACCTTAGGGTTTATAGTATATATCTTTTTTTTATTGCATTTTCAGTGAAAGTTAACAGTGCAAATTAGTTTCTCGTTCAAAGACTTATATACAAATTGTTTTGTGACATTGGTTGCAATCCCCACATTGTGCCAGCACACTCCCCCATTTCTTTTCCACTGTGGGATCCTTGCATTCTTTCTTCCAGTTTTCCTGTCCCTTCCTGTCTTCTCGTCTTTGCTTTTGGGAAGGTGTTGGTCATTTGGTTTCGTATACTTGATTGAACTAAGAAGGGCGTTCCTCATGTGTTATTGTACTTTTATAGGACTGCTTAATATTTGGCTGAAAGGGGGATTTTGGGAGTGGCTTCAGTTGTGAGTTAGCAGGATGACTGAGGGCAATAGTTTTGAGAGTTCCTCCAGACTCTGTCAGACCAATAAATCTGGTCTTTTTATTTTTTTGTGAATTTGACTTTTGTTCTACATTTTTCTCTCACTCTGTCCAAGACCCTTGATTGTAATCCCTTTCAGAGTAGTTGGTGGTGGTAGCTGAACACCATCTAGTTCTTCTAGAATCAGGCTGATTGAGGCTGTGGTTCATATGGTTCATTAGATCCTTGGACTAATATTTTCTTTGTGTCGTTGGTGCTTTCATTCTCCTTTGCTGCAGATGAAATGAGACCAATAGATGTATCTTAGATAGCCTTTCACGCGCTTTTAAGATCCCCAGATGCTACTCACCAAAGTAGGATATAGAACATCTTCTTTATGAACTGTTATGCCAATTGACCTCGATGTCCCCTGAGACCATGGTCCCCAGCCCTCATCCCTCATAACTCTGTCCCTCAAGTTGTTTGTATGTGTCTAGGAAGCTTATATGACTTTGCTTTGGTCAAGTTGTGCTGACTTCCCCTGTATTGTGTGTTGTCTTTCCCTTCTCCAAAGTTAACACTTACCTACTATTTAGTTAGCAATTTTCCCTTTTTTATTCCTCCCTTCTCTTGTAACTATCAAATATATATATTTTTTTCCTGTGTGTACATCTTTTACTACGTTTTTATGATAGTGGTCTCATACAATACTTGTGCTTTTGTGACTGACTTATTTCATCTAACATAATGTCCTCCAGATTCATCAATGTTGTGAGATGTTTCGAAGATTCATCATCGTTCTTTATCATTGCATAATATTCCATTATGTGTATGTACCTAATTTGTTTATCCATTCACACCATATACAAAAACTAACTCAAAATGGATCAAAGACTTAAATATAAAACCTAAAAGGATAAAGATCATGGAAGAAAAAATAGGGAAAATGATAGGGGCCCAAACACATGTCATAAATGGAATATAAACCATAACCAACAATACACAAACACCAGAAGATGAACTAAATAACTGAGAGCTCCTCACAATTAAACACTTATGCTCATTAAAACAGCTCACAAAAAGAGTAAAAAGAGAACCTACAGATTGGGAAAAATTTGGGGGGCTACAACATACCCGACAAGGGTCTAATCTCTAAAATCTATAGAATACTTCAACAATGAAAAAACAAATAATCCAATTTAAAAAAATGGGCAAAGAATATGAGAAGACATCTCACCTGAGAAGACATTCAGGCTGACAAAGCATATCCATATGCTTTATTACAGGCACATGAGGAAATGCTTACCATCATTAGGTATTAGAGAATACAAGTCAAAAGTACAATGAGATGCCATGTCACCCATTACTGGCATTAATAAACAAAACAAACAGAAAATGACAAATTTTGGAAAGGTTGCAGGGAGATTGGAACTCTTATGCACTGTTGGTGGGAATGTAAAATGGTACGATTAGTATGGAAAACAATATGAAGCCTCCTTAAAAAGCTAGAAATAGAAATACCATATGATCCAGCAATCCCACTACTAGGAAAATATCCTAGAGAAATAAGAGCTGTCACTCAAATAGACAATGCCCACCCATGTTCATTGCAGCATTATTCACAATAGCAAAAAAATGTGGAAACAACAGATGAGTGGATAGAGTATACATCTTATTACAATTACTTTAAAGTTACATTATGCTGCTTTAAAACAGTATAAGAAATTTGGAACAGTGTACTTTCATTATCCTGTTCCTGGCCTTTGAGCTACTTTTGTTATATGTTTTACCTCTACAGGTTGGGTTTATATGTGAAAAAACATCACAGTTTGTTTCTATTATTTTTTAAACAACCATTTGACTTTCAAAGACATTTTTACAAACAAGAAAAAAAAATGGCTTTTATATTTACTGAATAATTTATAATTTCCAGTGTCTTCATTTCTTTGTGTATATCCAGACTCCCATCTGGTATTATTTTCCTTCTGCCTGAAGGGCTTTCTTCACTGTATATATATATTGCATTTCAGGTCTTTAGATGATGAATTTTTTAACTTTTATAGGTCTGGAAAAACTCCTTATTTTGCCTTCATTTTAAAAATATATTTTTGCTTGTTATCTAACTTTTTTCTTTTAATACTTAAAAGACTTTGCTTTACTCTCTTCTGGCTTGCATTTTCTCAAAAATCATCTACTATTATTCTTATGTTTGTTCTTCTGTGTGTTATATGGTGTTTTTCTTTATCTGTTTTTAAGATTTTATTATTGGTTTTAAGTAATTTGATTGGTGTAATTTTCTTCATGTTTCTTGTGCTTTCATCAAATTTGGAAAACATTTGGCCATTGTTTTATCAAACATTTTTTTTCTGTCTCCCCTTGTTTTCTTTTTCAGGAACACTAATTACATATACTTTCAACACCTGAAGTTGTTCCACAGCTCACTGATTTTTTTTTCCAATCTTAGTTTCTTTCCATGTTTTATTTTGTAAATTTTTTTATTGCTACATCTTCAAGTCCTCTAATCTCTTTTTTTCTGCAGTGTCCAATTTGCTGTCAATCCCATCTAGTGTATTTTCATCTCATCCAGTATAGTTTTTATCACCAGAAATTCAACCTAGGTCTTTTTTCCCCCCATATCTCTACTTAATACACTTCATCTGTCCTTTAGCTTATTGAAATATAGAGTATAATTGTAATTGTTTTAATGTCTTTATCTACTAATTCTATCATCTGTGCCATTTCTAGGTCCTTTTATATTGATTAAATTGTTTCTTCATTATGGGCCATATTTTCCTACTTTTTCAATGCCTGTTTTTTTTTTTTTTTTTTTTTTTTGTGTATGCTAGGCAATGTAAATTGTATCTGTCTAGCTGCTGGGTATTATTGTACTTCTATAAATATCCATACGCTTTTTTCTGGGATATAGTTAAAGTACTTGGAAAAAATTTGATCCTTTTAAGATTTATAGATGGGGTCAGAGCAGACTTTAGTGCTAATTTTCTTTACTACTACTGAGTCCATTCCCTTCTAAATATTCCTTATGAATTATGAATTTTTCTGCTCAGGATAGTAGGAACACATAGTATTTCACACCCCCTTTTTGTCTCGATAGAGTCCTTGAGTGACACAAATGGTTAAGCACTCAATTGCTAACTGATATGTTAAGTGGTTTGAACCCACTTAGAGGTGCCTTGGAAGAAAGGCTTGGCAATCTACTCCCAAAAGGTCACAGCCATGAGAATTCTATGATCCGCAGTTCTACTCTGCAATACATAGGGTCACCACGAATCGAAGGTGACTCAATGGTAATGTTTTGGTTCTGATTTTGCGATCTCCAGAGATTATTCTTCCTGCTCCTTTCAAGTGTTTCCATCCTTGGCCTTGGAGACTTTTTTTCACGAGTATGTCCTAAGTAGTACTAAACTGAACACTTGACAGATGCCCTTTGCAAATCTCCAGAGCACTCTCTTTCTGAGCAGCTGTTTTCTCTCTGGTATGCTGTCTTGGCCTCCTCTGACTCCAAGCTCATGGAAATGGTAAAGCTCTCCCTGGGTTTCCTCTTCCTGAGTTTTGGTCTGGAAACTCTCCCCAGGCTGTAAGCTATGACAATCACAGGGATCATCTCATTTGTGTCACCTCTCTCAGGTACCACTGTTACTCCATCTTGAACAAAAGTGGAAGTTCCTTTGTTTTTAAGAAAGTAAGGAGTGGATTAAGATTATGTAAGGAAACATGATTTGATAATGATTTTTAAATGTTATGAATAAATTTTTTTTAAATAGCTCTGCTTAAAAAATCATGTTGTCTAATATATGTCAAAAATAAGGTGTGAAACAGAGATATACTTTTCCATTTACTCATTCATTCATTTGTGCATTCATTCAACAAATATTTGCTGGGTACCTGCATATGGGTCAGGCAGAGTGCTAGGCACTGGGGACACAGGAGTAAACTAAACAGACAGGGAGTTTAGATTCTAGTTTGTGAGGCACACTAAAATGGATTAATGGAACATTTTAAAGCATGCCAAGAGGAAGAATGGAACGGTCATAGAACATTATCTGAGGAGGTAACTTCTAGTGAAGACCAGAAAAATAAAAACAATCCTTCCATGGGAAGAGCACTGGGAAAATTTTTTTCAGGTTGGGGAAATTAAAAATCTGAAGGTTCTGCAGTATAATAAACTCGTTGTATTTGAAGAATAGAAAGAAGGCGAGTGTCTTGGAGTCAATATGGGGGATGGTAGTAGAAGACTAGACTAGAGAGTCAAAACCAGGTTGACGTTATGGGCCATAATAAAGAATTTGGATTTTATTCTGAGCATAATGAGAAGCAATGCAAGTGCCCCAAACAGCAGGATGATATGATCTTATTTAAATTTTAAAAAGAAAGAGAGGTTGGTTTATGCTGCTATAAGAAGAATAGATTTTGGAAGGTAAGACTAAAAGTGAGAAGGTGAAATAAGAGGCTAGTGAAGCAGTCCACGTGAGAAATTGTGGTGTTTTGGACTGGGGTAGCAGTGGAAGAGATATATTTTGAGGACTGAACTTATAAGATGGGTGGGTGGATTGAATGTATGGGCAAAGGAAACAGAGGGATCTGGGAAGACTCCAATTTTTAGCTATACCAGCTAGGCATTTGGTAGTACATTTATTGAAAGGTGGAAAATACTCAGAAAAAAGCAGGTTGGGAAATGGATAAAAGAGAAATGAAGAGATGTTTTAAATATATTATATTTGATATGCATATTAGATATACAAGTGAAGAAGACAAATATTTGTACATACGAGGCCGAAGCTCCAGAGAGAGATCCAAATGTTGACTTAAGAGACATCAGCATATAGACTGTATTTAAAGGCATGGTTTGCATTGTATTGAGCAAATCTGCTGCAAAGGATCTCTTTTAAAATATTGAAGAGCAAAGATGTCACCTTGAAGACTAAGGTGTGCCTGACCCAAGCCATAGTATTTTCAATCGCATCATATACATGCCAAAGCTGGACTATGAATAAGGAAGACCAAAGAAGAATTACACCTTTGAATTGTGGTGTTGGTGAAGAATATTGAATACACCATGGACTGCCAAAAGAATGAACAAATCTGTTTTGGAAGAAGAATAGAATGCTCCTTAGAAGCAAGGATGGCAAGACTGCGTCTTATATACTTTGGACAGATTGTCAGGAGGGATCAGTCTCTGGGGAACGACATCATGCTTGGTAAAGTACAGGGTCAGTGGAAAAGAGGAGGACCCTCAATGAGATAGATTGACACAGTGGCTGCAACAATGGGTTCAAGCATAACAACGATTGTGAGCATGGCACAGGGCTGAGCAGTGTTTCGTTCTCTGGTACATAGGATCACTATGAGTTGGAACCAACTCAATGGCACCTAACAACAACAATGAAGCCACAGCACTAGAAGAAATCATTAAGGGAAAAATGCACCTAGAAAATATGGCCCAGGCTTAAGTTCAAAGGAGTCCAGCATTCAAATTCGGTTGGTAAGAAACTAACAAGAGACTGAGACAGAGAAATTGGAGAGATAGGGCAACTGGGCAGGCCAAGAGCAGTGTTCAAATGTGTCGAATGAATGCTATTAAGAGGTCAGAGAAGGATGAAGATAGAAAGTGTCAGAGATTTATCAAATTAGAGAGAGAGAGAGGTTACTTTGATACAAATTAGGGCCACCTGTAAAGTATGAATAAATTACTGAAAAATGGTCAAAATAAATATGCAAGAGAAGGAGATATACAAATTTTGATGAACTTTCTAAAAATAGCATCCCACATAGAAAAAAAGTTTCCTTTAAATTTTGTTCTCAGGAAGAATGATGCCTGGGGAAAACAGGCACGTTTAAGGGAGGAACTTTATATTTGCACATGAATCTATATACATAGGGCATGCTGTTGTTTTTGGAGGTTAATTTTCTGTTGACTTGTTCTAAACATAAAGATGGAAGGCAATTGTTGGGAGGAATAAGGGCATTTTAAAATGGGCTTTCTACAAATACTTTGGCCCAACAAAAGTTATTTGCAGTAAGGTGATGAAAGTAAAGAATTAGGTCCCTACAGTGGAGAAGATCAGTGACAGAATCCAGGATTAATGTGAAAAGACAAAGGGAAACATACCCTGATAACTGGCTGATGAAATTCTAAGAGAAGAAATGTCAAGTAATGGAGACAGGGCCATAGTTCCAAAAAAAAAAAAGGGACTATATAAAGACCAGCTACATTAGGAGAGAGAGAGAGAAAGCTCTGAGGGACTGTAAAAATAAATCTCCAAGTCTCCAGACCAGATTGATAATAAACATTCTGAAAAAAAGACTGAGAACCTAAAAGAGAGAGTATGAATGAATGGAAATAGAAGGAAATTACTACAGATTCTTATAAGCAATTAACGAGGCTACGTGGAAAATGTGGTTAGGATTTCCTGCCACATTATGATAAAAATTGTGTGGATATGACAAGGGGTGAAAAAGGTGCCTGAAGACTGTGAAGCATTCAGGTAGGTCAGATAAAGTACCACATTCTCTTGACAGGGTTGGGTCACATTCCAGCCCCATGATTTCCTTGTCCAGGGCCTCCTATACATGTAGTGAGCAATGCCAAAGGACGATGTCATCCACAGTGAAGCATTTCTGTGGTCTTTAGAAATTTCTAGGCTGGGAGGAGTGCTGGGGGAGTAACTAAAGATTATAAAGCCACAGGTGAAGGGCAGGTGGTTGGTTTAAATAATAGTTGCCTGACCTTTTTAGAACTTTTATGATACATGTTATCCTCTTCCTTATCACCCCACCCCATCTGGGAATTTAGCATATAATGTCTCTCTTTGTTACAGTGTTCATCCATGCTATATTTACTCAACTCTATTAATTCCTTGAGGACTGGAGATTTGGTATTAGTCATAGTGTCCATGAAAGCTATACCTCAGGATCTGAAATGAAGAAGAAAATCAGCAAAATTTGTAGGCTAATTCTTCACCAAAGTAAGAGTGACTTTTCATGGGCGAGGCTTTCGACGGTCTGTAAGAAGCCATTTGGGGTTTTGGATCTGCTGAATCTACATTTTTGGATGCTAAAAAAAGTACAAGGTCAGTCTATTTTAGTCACTAGTTATTATTATGAGATCTGAGTTTAAAAAGATGTTTTTTAAAGTTTCTTTTGAATATTCACTCCAGAGGTGTGTGTCATTATGGTTAACCATTATTAGTATGACTAATGATGCTGTTATCCTGTGTATGTGTGCCCTTATACGGCTGTGGAGAGAAGCCCACATACTGCCTAATTAATACAGCTAAAAAGGAGCTCCTCTAAAGACAAGAAATAACTTGTTCAGAATTATAAAAAAAATGGTCTCCTAATACAAATATCAGCATTTCTTTTTCAAGTTCATTTTAAAAGTACATGTTATAGTACTGTGCCCTATAAAGTGATCACTCCTTGCACTTTCTGAGTGCCAGTTACCGGAGTTGCTATCCTTTCCGTTATCCCAGTTAATCCTCAGAGAACCTCAAGTTATTTTCCTGACTCAACAGCTAAAAGAATTGAGGCTCAGAGATGTTGAGTAACTTCCCCAGAACAGCACAGTGAGTTAGGTGACGATGTGGCGTTTGAAGCTGGGTTTTCTGACTCCAAGTCACAGACTCTTTATACTAAACTATCCTAGTTTTCCTTGTAGTAAAGATTTAATACTCACTAAATTGAATTCAACAATACAAATAAAAATCTACACTTGAGAAGCCATGGCCAAAAATGCAACCAAAATGTATCCAAGAAGTAACCTTCTTGCTTTGAGTCTTCCTGTGTTCCTTGATAGTATATCTAGTCAAAGGGGTGGGGAGTTTTCTTTCTCCCACAACCAAGACATTTCCGATCAATCTTAGGCCATTAAAAAAAAAAAATCCATTGAGTCAACTCCAGCTCCTGGTGACCCCATGTGTGTCAGAGTTGAACTGTGCTCCACTGGGTTTTCGATAACTGATTTTTCAAAAGTAAATTATCAGATATTACATCTGATGCACCACTGGGTAGACTCTCATCTCCAACTTTTTGGTTAGCAGCCAAGTGTCTTAACTGTTTGCACCACCCAGGGTCTCCGTTTAGGCCATAAACCCCCAAGAACAAAGCTTATTGCAGTCAAGCCCATTTGGACTCATAGCGACCCTCGAGGACAGAGTTGAACTGCCCCATAGGGTTTCCAAGGGTATAATCTTTATGGAAGCAGACTGTCATATCTTTTTCCCAGGGAGCAGCTGGTGGGTTCAAACCACTGACCTTGCAGGTAGCGGTCAAGTGCTTAGCCACTGTGCCACTGGGGCTCCTTTCTTAGGCCACTGATAGCCCTAAAATCACTTTAAATCTCAAACATAATCACAGTTCAGAAATTAGGGGCCCAGATCAAGATAATAATTACGCTTTCAATTTTAGTTCTAAGTTTAGACTCCTCCATCCTTTTCTCCAGGTAAGCCCTATATTTAGCAGCCACTCACAATCTAGGAAGGGGTATGTTTAATTGCTTCTCTCTTTCTCCCGACAATTTTATTGGACCAGTGACTGGTACTGCAGTGCGCTGGCCACTTCCCACTCAGCTGCTGGTTCTCAGGTTATCCTTTTCCTGGTGAATCCCCTTCTTCCTAAGCATCTTCTTGGGTAGAACTTAAAATAGCTCCAGACCTTCTTTCTCTTCCATGTGATTCATGGTAAAAACTCACATACTCCTTGCCTTACCAAGAATGAAAGATTAATTACTTCTCGAATGCAGTCCTCTCCTCATTCTCTGCTCTGCCACAGACCACTTTAAACCTCTCAGAAATAAATAATGCTTCAACCCAAAAAGTCAAGACAAAAGGCACACTCCTCAATTTTTTTAGCAACACAAACCACGATAACATTGTCCCTCAGTGCCATATTTAGTATAAAATACAGTTAAATATAAAATTAAGTATAAAATACAAAACCAAACATTTGAAACTATAATTTTTGCACTATTTTAGTTGGGTAAGTATAATTTAATGAATCTATTTTTCTGCTCAGATACAGTTAAACAAATTTTTAATGTTTTTATTTATAGAGAAGGATGTAATACAGTTGTCAACAAAATGTTATGCTCCCATGTTCCTTCATTAAAAATTCTGGCCATAAGGTGGCCAACCATCTTGGTTTGTCAAGGACTGTCTCGTGTGTGTGTGTGTGTGCTTTAAGTGAAAGTTTACAATTCAAGTCAGTTTCTCGTACGAAAACTTATACACACATTGTTATATGACTTTTGTTGCTCTCCCTACAATGTGACAGCAGCACTCTCCTCTCCACCCTGTATTTCCTGTGTCCATTCAACCAGCTCCTGTCCCCCTTTGCCTTGTCGTCTTGCCTCCGGACAGGAGCTGCCCACATAGTCTCATGTGTCTACTTGAGCTAAGAAGCACACTCCTCACCAGTATCGTTTTATGTCTTATTGTCCAATCTAATCTTCGTCTGAAGAGTTGGCTTTGGAAACGGTTTTAGTTTTGGGCTGACAGTCGGGGGCCATGACCTCTGGGGTCCCTCCAGTCTCAGTCAGATCATTAAGTCTGGTCTTTTAACTAGAATTTGAGGTCTGCATCCCACTTTTCTCCTGCTCCATCAGGGATTCTCTGTTGTGTTCCATGTCAGGGGAGTCATTGGTGGTAGCTGGGCACCATCTAGTTCTTCCAGTCTCAGGCTAATGGAGTCTCTGGTTTATGTGGCCCTTTCTTTCTCTTGGGCTCATATTTTCCTTGTGCCTTTGATGTTCTTCATTCTCCTTTGCTCCAGGTGTGTTGAGACCAATTGATGCATCTTAGATGGCTGCTTGCTAGCTTTTAAGACTCCAGATGCCACTCACCAAAGTAGGATGAAGAAGGTCTTCTTAATACAGTTTTTTATGCCAATTGACCTAGATGTTCCCTGAAACCATGGTCCCCAGAGCCCCGCCCTTGCTATTCTGTCCCTGGAAGTGTTTGGTTGTATTCAGGAAACTTCTTAGCTTTTGGATTAGTCCAGTTGTGCTAACTTCCCCTATATAATGTGTTGTCCTTCCCTTCACCTAAAATAATTCTTGTCTACTACCCCTCTACCTCTCCCACACTCGCAACCATCAAAGAGTGTTTTCTTCTATGTTTAAATCTCTTCTGGAGTTCTTATAATAGTGGTCTCATAAAATAGTTGTCCTTTTGTGACTGCCTAATTTCACTCAGCATAATGCCTTCTAGTTTCCTCCATGTTATGAGATGTTTCTCAGATTCATTGTTGTTCTTTATCATTGCATAGTATTCCATTGTGTGAATAACCATAATTTGTTTATCCATTCGTCTGTTGATGGGCACCTTGGTTGCTTCCATCTTTTTGCTATTAAAAACAGTGCTGCAGTGAACATCAGTGTGCATGTATCTATTCACGTGAAGGCTCTTATTTCTCTAGGATATATTCCAGGGAATGGGATCGTTAGATTGTATGGTAGTTCTATTTCTAGCTTTTTAAGGAAGTGCTAAATCAATTTCCAAAATGGTTGTACCAATATTTACATTCCCACCAGCAGTGTATAAGTGTTCCTATCTCTCCACAACATCTCCAACATTTATTATTTTGTGTTTTGGATTAATGCCAGCCTTGTTGGGGTGAGATGATATCTCATTGTAGTTTTAATTTGCATTTCTCTAATGGATAATGATTATGAACATTTCCTCATGTATCTGCTAGACACCTGAATGTCTTCTTTGGTGAAGTGCCTATTCATATCCTTTGCCCATTTTTTAACCAGGTTATTTGTCTTTTTGCTTTTGAGTTTTTGCAGTATCATGTAGATTTAACAGATCAGATGCTGATCAGATTTGTCATAGCCAAAAACTTTTTCCCAGTCTGTAGGTAATCTTTTTACTCTTTTGGTGAAGTCTTTGGATGACCATAAGTGTTTGACTTTTAGCAGCTCCCAGTTATCTAGTCTTCTGGTGTTTGTGCATTGTTAGTAATGTTTTGTATACTGTCTATGCCATGTATAAGGACTCCTACCACTGTCCCTATTTTTTCTTCCATGATCTTTATTGTTTTAGATTTTATATTTAGGTTTTTGATCCATTTTGAGCCCATTTTTGTGCATGGAGTGAGGTATGGGCTTCGTTTCATTCTTTTTTGCAGCTAAATGTCCAGTTATACCAGCATCATATGTTAAAGAGACTGTCTTCTCCCCATTTAACAGACTTTGGGCCTTTGTCAAATATCAGCTGCTCATAGGTGGATGAATTTATGTCTTGATTCTCAATTCCATTCCATTGGTCTATGTATCTGTAGTACCAGTACCAGGCTATTTTGACTACTGTGGTGGTATAATAGGTTCTAAAATCAGGTAGTGTGAGGCCCCCACTTTGTTCTTCTTTTTCAGTAATGCTTTACTTATCTGGGGCCTCTTCCATTTCCATATGAAGTTGGTGATTTGTTTCTCCATCTCATCAAAAAAATGCCATTGGAATTTGGATTGGATTGCATCGCATTATATCTGTAGATTGCTTTGGGTAGAATAGACATTTTCACAACGTTGAGTCTTCCTATCCATGAGCAAGGTATGTTTTTGCACTTAGGTAGTTCTCTTTTGGTTTCTTACATTATTAGTGTCTTGTAGTTTTCTTTGTATAGGTCTTTTACCTCTCTGGTTAAATTTATTCGTAAGTATTTTATCTTCTTGGGGGCTACTGTAAATGGCATTGATTTGGTGATTTCCTCTTCAAAGTTCTCTTTGTTGGTGTAGAGGAATCCAGCTGATTTTTGTATGTTTATCTTGTACCCTGAAACTTTGCTGAAATCTTCTATTAGTTCCAGTAGTTTTCTTGTAGACTCTTTAGGGTTTTCTGTATATAAGATCATATCTGCAAATAGAGATAGTTTTACTTCTTCCTTACCAATGTGAATGTCCTTTATTTCTTCTTCTATCCTAATGGCTCTGGCTAGGACCGCCAGTACAATGTTGAATAAGAGTGGTGATAAAGGGCATCCTTGTCTGGTTCCCATTCTCAAGGGGAATGCTTTCAGAATCTCTCTATTTAAGATGATGTTGACTGTTGGCTTTGTATAAATGCTCTTTATTACGTTGAGAAATTTCCCTTCTATTCCTATTTTGCTGAGAGTTATTTATCATGAATTGGCATTGGATTTTGTCAAATGACTTTTCTGCTTCAATTGATAAGATCATGTGGTTCTTGTCTTTTGTTTTATTTATGTGGTAGATTACATTGATTGTTTTTCTAATATTGAACCATTCCTGCATTCATGGTGTGAATCCTAGTTTGTCATGGTGAATTATTTTTTTGATATGTTGTTGAATTCTATTAGCTAGAATTTTATAGAGGATTTTTGCACCTAAGATCATGAGGGATATTGGTCTGTAATTTTCTTTTTTTGTGGTGTCTTTACCTGGTTTTGGTACCAGGGGTATGCTGGCTTCTTGGAATGAAAAAAAAAAAGTATTCCATCCTTTCCTACACTCTGAAATACCTTTAGTAGGAGTGATGTTAACTCTTCTCTGAAAGTTTGGTAGAATTCTCCAGTGAAGGCTTCAGGGCCAGGGCTTTTTGGGGGGGGGGGAGGGGAATTTTTTGAGTTACCTTTTCAACCTCTTCTTTTGTTATGTGTTTATTTAGCTGTTCTATCTCTGTTTGTGTTAGTCTAAGTAGGTAGCGTGTTTCTAGAAATTTGTCCATTTCCTCTAGGTTTCCAAATTCATTACAGTACAATTTTTCATAGTATTTTGTTATGGTTCTTTTAATTTCAGTTGAATCTGTTGTGATATCACCCATCTCATTTCTTATTCAGGTTATTTGCTCCCTCTTCTTTTTTTTTTTTTTTTTGTCAGTTTGGCCAATGGTTTATTGATTTTATTGATCTTTTCAAAGAACCAACTTTTGGTCTTGTTAACTCTTTCAATTATTTTTCTATTCTTCATTTCATTTAATTCTGCTCTAATTTTTATTATTTGCTTTCTTCTAGTGCCCAAGGGCTTCTTTTGCTGTTCTCTTCCTATTTATTCGAGTTGCAAGATGAATTCTTTGATTTTGGCCCTTTCTTCTTTTTGGATGTGTGCATTTATTGCTATAAATTGACCTCTGAGCACTGCTTTTGCTGTGTTCCAAAGGTTCTGATAGAATGTGTTTACATTCTCATTTGATTCTATGAATTTCTTTATTCCATTCTTAATTTCTTCTATAACCCAATAGTTTTTTAGCAAGGTGTTGTTCAGTTTCCATGTGTATGATTTTTTTTCCTTGCTTTTTCTGTTATTGATTTCTACTTTTATGACTTTATGGTCAGAAAAGATGCTTTGTAATATTTCGATGTTTTGGATTCTATTAAGGCTTGCTTTATGGCCTAATATGTGGTCTATTCTGAAGAATGTTCCACGTGCATTGGAAAAGAAAATGTATTACCTGATGTTGAGTGGAGTGTTCTGTATACATCTGTGAGGCCAAATTGGTTGACTGTGGCATTTAGATCTTCCGTGTCTTTATTGAGCTGCTTTCTGGGTGTTCTGTCCTTCACCAAAAGTGGTGTATTGCAGTCTTCTAATATTATTGTGGTGCTATCTCTCTTTTTGATGTTGTTGAATTTTGTTTTACGTATTTTGGAGCCCTGTCATTGGGTGCATAAATGTTTATTATGGTTATGTGTTCCTGGTGTATTGACCCTTTAATCATTATATAGTGTCCTTCCTTATCCTTTGTGGTGGAAATAACTTTAAAGTTTATTTTGTCTGAAATTAATATTGGCATTCCTGCTCTTTTTTAATTGTTGTTTGCTTAATATATATTTTTTCCATCCTTTGAGTTTTACTTTGTTTGTGTCTTTAAGTCTAATGTGTGTCTCTTGTGGGCAGCATATGGATGGATTGTGTTTTTTATCCATTTTGCCCTCTCTGTCTCTTTATTGGTACATTTATTCCATCTATAATCAGCATAATTAATGATAGGTGTGAGTTTGGTGCTGTCATTTTGATGTCTTTTTGTGTGTGTGTGTGTTGTTGATAGTTTCTTTGCTCCACTTAATGTGCTGAGCCGTTTTCCTTAATATATTTTTTTTCTTCCATTTCATTGTTGTTGATTTTGTATTTGCTGAGTCTTCATGTTTTTCTTGTTTTTTTTTTATTTTGCTGTGTAGGATTGTTAGTTTCCTTATTATTTACCTCTACTTTTCTAAGTTTAAACCAATCTTTTATTTGTTTATATCACCTTGACTTCCTCTCCGTAAGAAAGAAAGATTTATGACTACATTTTTAGTCACTCTTTTTTTGTTTTAATATTCTCATCTCTTACATAATGACACCCCTTTTTCCCTTTTTTGAGAATTTTAGCTTTGATTTATTTTTGTGATTTCGCTATCTAGGTTGATAGCTAGTTGCTCTGTTCTGTGTTGTAGTTTTGGGTAGTTATCTGATGTTATTGACTTTCTGATGGAGGACTCCCTTTAGTATTTCCTGTAATTTTGATTTGGTTTTTGCAAATTCCCTAAACTTCTCTTTTCTGGAAATGTCCTAATTTCACCATCATATTTGAGAGATAGTTTTGCTGGATATATAATTCTTCACTGGCATTTTTAATTTATTTTTTTCCTTCAAGGCTTTATGTATGTCATCCCATTGCCTTCTTGCCTGCATGGTTTCTACCGAGTAGTCTAAGTTTAGTCTTATTGGTTCTCTTTTTCAGATGACTTTTTGTTTATCCCTAGTTGCTCCGAAAATTCTCTTTTTATCTTTGGCTTTGGAAAGTTTGATTATAATATGTCTTGATGACTTTCTTTGGGATGTACCTTGTGTGGGGTTCAATGAGCATCTTGGATAGACATCTCCTCATCTTTCATGATATCAGGGAAGTTTTCTGCCAACAAATCTTCAACAATTCTCTCTGTATATTCTGTTATCCCCTCTTGTTCTCATACTCCCATCACTCGTAGGTTATTCCTATTGATAGAGTCCCGCATAATTCTTAGGGTTTCTTCATTTTTTAAAATTCTTTTATCTGACTTTTCCTCAAATATGTTGGTACCAAGTGCTTTATCCTCAATCTCACTGATTCTGACTTCCATTCCATCAATTTACTCTTTTTGACTTTCTATTTTTTTTATTGAATTGTCTAATTCTGAAATTTTATTGTTAATCTGAATTTCTGTTTGCTGTCTATGTGTGCGTGCAGCCTATGAAATTTTTCATAATGCTCTTGTCTAATCTGCTTAAGTCCCTCTAATGTTTTTTCTATGTGCTGCTTGGCTTGTTCTGCATTTTTCCTGATGTCCTTCCCAATCTCTTGAAGAGTTCTGTATATTAATCTTTTGTATTCTACCTCCTGTAATTCCAGGAAATTCTCTTCATCCAGAAGATTTCTTGAGTCTTTGTTTTGGGAGCTTGCTGAAGCCATTGTGGTCTGCCTCTTTATATGGTTTGATATTGACTGTTGTCTTTATTTATTTCGTGTTTGATTATCGTGTCCGATCTTCTTGTTTTGTTATGTCCAAATAGGCTGCTCAAGTGAGCTAGTTTGATTATTGGTGTCTTTGAAGCTCTAATGTCCTGACACCAGGTGGTTAGAGCTGTTACTAGGTGTGTGAGCCCAGGAGTCTGTTCAATTTTCTTGTATGGATTCAGCTCATGTATCCAGGTAGTCAGTTACCAAGTTTGTGGTGGAGGCTCTCACCTACAGTCCTAGATGAAAAAAATATGAGCAGGGGTGATTGGTGTATAAGCACAGGTATCTGGCTACAGTAGGGGGTCACATGCTGAGTAAAGCAGGGGGCTGATGACTGCCCCTGAGTGTCTGTATGGAAAGTGTGTCTCTGTTCCCTAGAGTGTATAGATAGGTGGGTTTTGCAGCTGGACTATGGGCATCCAATGCTTTTGGCTGTATGGACTGGGAGGCACCACTTATTCTTGAGGGCCTAGACTGTTGAAATGGGCCCACATAGGTCTATGCGAGGGTGAAAGGCATTCAAAGTCCCTGGACCCCTTATGCCTGTAACTAGGCAAAGGAGCTGTTTCTGCCTCAGTTTCCAGCTTAGCAGAGCCAGCTGATTATTTTTTCCCTGTTTGTTAATTTGTTCCCTCTCCAAGGCATGGAGAATGACTTAGGGCGAGTGCAGGGTCCTTCTTCCAGCCCAGAGGATGCAGCCAGCTGGGACCCAGTGCAGAGCAGGAAGGGAGCAGGTAAATGGGAGAGAGGTTTTTTTCCTGAAGGGATATTTTTGGATCCACGAGGTAGGTTAAACTCAGGTACTTATCTTTTGCTGACTGAGGGCCACTTCTTGCTTGTTCTGGAGGTCTGAGCAGGCTCTCCTCCACTTGTTCTCTCTCAATGTAGAAAATGCATCCTGAATGCCACTGCTTGCCTCACCATGCTTGTGCCAGCAGAATTGTCCTGTGGGGTGCCAGTTCCCACTGGGTCAGGTCTGGCAACTCCTTGCTGCTTCTGAACCGTTTCTCTCTCCCCCTCCTGCTCAGTCGGATTCGTCAACTTTGCCTTTGATGTTTAGGACTCCTAGCTTGTCATATATAATTGATTCACTTGCTTTTTGGGTCTTTGTTGCAAGAGGGACCACAGGAAGCACCTGACTACTGCGCCATCTTGGCCCCACCTCCCCAGGACTGTCCCAGTTTTGAAGGAGCAGTGGTGGCACAGTGGTTAAGCGCTCGGCTTCTAACCAAAAGGTTGATGGTTCAAGCCTACCAGCTACTCTGCAGGAGAAAGATGTGGCAGTCTTCTTCTGTAGACATTATAACCTTGGAAACCCCGTAGAGCAGTTCTACTCTGTCATATAGGGTCACTATTATTTGGAATAGACTCGAAGGCAATGAGTTTGGTTTGGTCCCATTTTTAGCACTGAAGATTCCACAACCTGGGAAATCCTTTAGTCCTAGGCAAACAGAAATTATTAGTCATCCTACTTCTGGAAACCATTAAAATCCACTGAAACCTGGGAAAAGCTATTAGTAACACTTTTTAAAATATAAACACTCCTTTTTTCTTTTTTTAAAATGCACTTATTATAGTAAGCTTGTGAAATAAATGATGAAACATAAATAAAGACATAAAAATCACTCATAATCCTACTACTTAGATATAAGTACTCTTAACCCTTGTTTACTTCTCCTCCATCTATGCATAATACTTGACATTGTTGTTAATTGCAGTCAAGTTGATTTTGACTCATGGCAACCCCAGGTGTGCAGAATAGAACTGCTGCATAGGATTTTCAAGGCTGTGGCATTTTGAAAGCAGATCATCAGAACTATCTTTGAAGGTGCCTTTGGGTGGATTCAAACTGTCAACCTTTTAGCTAGCAGTCAAGCACTTAGCCATTGCTCCATCCAGGGACTCCATATATATGTTGTTTAGATCCTACTGTGTTTTATATCTTTCTCCTTAGTGTTATTATTGTAAAATCAGCATTAGCATTTGACATTAACATTTTGTAAACATAATAGTTAATGATTGCATAATATTCAACTGGAATTTTCTTCTAAGTTAATTGACCACTGCAAATACAGGCTGCTGCCAGTTTTTCCATATGTCTGTGATGTAATGAACACCTTCATTAGTTAAATTTTTATATGTACTTTCCATTATTTCTAAAGATTTGTTTTCAAAATGGCAGAGAGAAAACCTAAGAACCAACCTAATATACAACAAAATCTTGTTAAAAGCTGAGGTACTGTGTAAAAGGAAGTAGCAGATGAAATAAGGAGGACCTAGCAAGCTATTTGAGAAGTACTTAGATCCCTAAGTTACTGTCTCTCCCACACAACGCTCTGGGTGACTCCCTTCTTTCACCTCAGCAGAAATTGAGAGATTTATTCTTTGTAGAGAGTAAAACAAAGGTTTTGGCCTAGGAGCTCAACTGGCCCAATTGAGAACATGGGTGCTTTACTAAAAACAGTGGAATGAATTAACAAATTACACATTCAGCATTAAATGCCTGGGACCTTTATTTACTTAAAAAAACCCAGAAATTCTGACCTCTAGGACTTTAGCTTTATGTGTAAAACGAAAAGAGTATTCTCTTTGAAAATGTATTCTCTGGGTAATTGGACTAGTCCAGAAACAAACATACAAACAAACAAAAATTGTAAGAAAATTGACACACTTGGGTTTTCCCAAAAAAGTGAACCTCCACAAACACTCTAAAAATACAATCAGTTTTTTTAGTTTCCCTTTTTAATCATAAGTAAAATCCTAAACAGTCAGACAATTGACAAAACCACTTAGTAGGCCAGGAAAAAATCAATTTGGAAAAAACAAAACTATGCAGAGATTAAAAAAAAAAAGAAAAATACACACAGAAGCACATAAAGAGATAGGAAAAGTTTTAAATGTATGAAACAAGAACAGTATTATAGATAGTCCATGACTTATGAAGTGGTTCGGCTCCAACCAGAAGTCAGTTCCAACATAAGTTGAATACCTAAGTTTTGTTTTTGTTTTTTTTTCTTAGTTTTCATTAGTATTATTTTTTTGATTAGTAGTATCTTTATAAATCCAGCAGTGTTTTGAACAGTAAATCATAAAACTGAAAATCTGCAAGTGAACATCTGAGAATGATAACACCAGCAAATTATACCCTGCAACATATTACTAATGATGAAATGTACCAAAAAAAAAAAAAAAAGGACTATCCTAAGTGTGGTTTGTCTTAACTCAAATATGTAGTAAATTGGGAACTATCTACATATATAAGAAAAATGGAATCTTCAGAGAACAAACCATAACTCTTGGAAATTAAAAACATTGTAAATAGAAACAGAACTCAATAATGGGTTAGAAATTAGAGTTGAGGTAATTTTCCAGGAAAAAAGAAAAGTAACAGATAAAAATCATGAGAAAAAAAAAATGTAAGAAAGTAAAGGACAAGACCCAGAAGGACCAACATTTGTATAATTTTTTTTTTCTCCAGAAAGAGATAACACACAAAATGGATTGAAGGAAATCATCAAATAAATAATTAATTTTTTTTCCCCAAAAGTACAGGACTGAAAATCCTCCAGAGTGCTCAACACAATAGATGAAAATAGATTCAAACTAAGAAGCATCTTGTGAGATTTCAGAATACTGGAGATAAAGAAATAATTTTAAAAGTCTCCACAGAGAAAAAAGAGGGTACTTACAAAGGATCAAGAATAATAATGAAATCTGACTTTGTTAGATTAAGGTGGAAACAAGAAAGTTATGGACCAATACCTTTAAAATTCTGAAGGAAAATGAATTTTCTGCTAGTATGCTACATACCTAGCCAAACTATCAATTCATTGGAAGGGTAAAAATAAAGAAATTTTCAAACATGTAAGGTCTCAAATATTTTGCCTGTCCTATACTCTTTCAACAAGAAGGTACTATTAGATGCTTTCCGCTAGAGGAGGTAGTAATCTAGAAAAGAAAGACATGTAGTTGAGAAAACAGGAAAGTCAACACAGAAGAGAAGCAAGGAAGTACCCAAGATGATAAAGAAGGGAGATCCCAGGATGACAACAGAGCCCCAGGAGTTGAGAAAAATTAGTCTAGATTCGGACACTGTGACTCAAGACAGGCATGATAAGGACTGTTATCACCATGCCTTCTGTTCTCATACTATATTTTTAACCCAATAGAATGGATAAAGGAATTTCTTTTTCAAAACAGAGAAGTATGTCATTAAAGAGGATCTCATGAGAAATAAGGAATCAATAAAAGGAGAAACGCAAAAGGAATTCCAAGTATGATGGACAAAGGGAAGTTCCAGGGTGACAATTATGAAACAGCCCAGAGATGTCTCAAAAGAAAACAAAACAAAAACAGGGGATCGAAAAGTTATTGATGTGATTTATCTTATGAAAAATTAGCCTGACAAGTTTTTGAAAGGTTTTTAAACAATTAACAAAACATACCATAAAAAAACTAAGAAAATTTTAAAAAAAGCTTCTATTAACTTCAGAAAAACAAAAGTAAGAAAGGAAACAGAATTATAGTACACCATAATGCTCAGCTATGAATAAAATTTTCATAGGCATAATAATGCTAACACTATCCAATGATTCAACCCCAAACAATATAACTCTATTACTGGTGTGGAAGAGTGGATGCAGAGTTAATGGTGGTATTAGAGAGCTAAATCCTAATATAGCAACACAGGAAGTCAGCAATGTCTAAAATTTATAAATCCAAAGATAGTAGTGTAACATTATTTAAGAAACATAAGTGCAAATACCAGAGGCAATAGCTGGAAGAGTCGAAGGTAGTTGTGTAGCCTGGAAAACGGAGCAAGTGAAGTCAGTAATTGGACCCCTGGTGGTGCAGTGGTTAAGAGATTGGCTGCTAACCAGAAGGTTGGCAGTTTGAATCCACCAGCCACTCCTTGGAAACCCTATGGGGTAGTTCTATTCAGGCCTATAGGGTTGCTATGAGTTGGAATCAACTTGATGGTAATGGATTTTGGAATTAATAATTGACTTGAAAATATTGTACCAATTTGCACTCCTGCCAGCAGAGAAATCATTAAAAATGACTCTATAACAGTAACCGTAGAGGTCTAGGTTGCTACACTAATCTGATCTAGCAATTTTGACCAAATGGATTGCTTACTCTCCAGGTATCACAAGCACCCGTACCACGAGTGTAACAAAGGGAGCTTTCTGGAACTGAACTCCAGCCACCCAAACCTCCCAGTATTTGGCTAAGAACACTTTTCATTTAACAAAGAATTATGACCAGGATTGGACTGCAATAAGTTAACCTTTCATTTAATTCAATTCCTGATGTTGGATTGGTACTAAAATCTATTTATGGATTTCTCCCTTTTTCACTTTCTTCCAGGAACATTATCTGGCATTCTAAACTTGGGGAAAATCTGTAAAACGAACCTCTAATCTTGGCAGGAAACATAAGTAGCTAGGGCTCTCATGAGTAAGACCGAGCTCTGAGATGTCTCAGAATTGACCTTCAAGATCATCTTTTCCAGGCCCTCATTTTGCATGTTACAGGAAACTTCAGCCAAAAAGGGCTGAGTGATTTATCCAAGGTAGTATAGCCTATTAATGGCACAGAAAACATGAGAACCCAGGTTTCCTGACTTCCAGCTCAACAGCTCTTTCACTACATGGTACATTATACTATACCACACTACACAATACTATACTATACTACGTTATACTATACTATACGACACTGTATTACATTATACTGACTATATTATATTACACTATACTATACTACATTACAGTATACTATACTGTACCAGAGCCCTGGTGGCATAGTTGTTAAGAGCTCTGCTGCTAACCAAAAGGTCAGCAGTTAGAATCCACCAGGCGCTCCTTAGAAACCCTATGGGACAGTTCTACCCTGTCTTATAACGTTGCTATGAGTTGGAATCAACTTGATGGCAATAGGTTTTTTTGATTTTGGATACTATACTATAACCAAACCTCACTATACTACATGACACTATGCTACACTATAATGTACTACTCTGCGGTACACTATTCTAAAGTACACTATACTATACTATACCAAGCTATATACTACACCTCACAACACAATGATACTTTATATTACATAAGCTACACTACAATATACTGTACTAGGAGCCCTGATGGTACAATGGTTAAGTGCTCAGCTGCTATCTGAAAGGTCAGTGGTTTGAACCCATCAGTAGCTCACTGAGAGGAGACATTAACCAAACCAAACCCAGTGCCATCGAGTCGATTCCGACTCGTAACGGCCCTATAGATACAGCCTAGAAAACCCTGTAGGCCAGTTCTACTCTGACCTATAGGGTCATTATGAATTGGAATCAACTGGACAGCACACAGCAACAATAATACCCTGAACTACCTCATACCACTCACTACACTATACACTCTAATACACTTCAGTATACTGTGTTATACTATACCATACCACACTAAACAACACAACATTGTCAAAGACTTAATCTAGAGTGAATTTTAACCTTAGTGTTCTGGACTTAAGCCGCAAGATCTTTGGATCATTTATATAGCCTGATACAATCCATTCGAATCTTTGCAAATAACTATGAATTCACTCAAATTTTGATGTTTTAGATTGTTATGCAACTTAAGATCAGTGTTCACTAATTTGCATAAATACTTTCCAAATAATTAAATAAAATTTTCTAAGAGTAAAAACTTAGAAATAGATTCTTTTCAAAGCTGCAAAACTACTCTTCTCAGTTAACCACTTGTATATATTCCACCACTCATTCTGTCATCCCTGACCTCATTTCTAGCTGCAAAACTACTCTTCTCAGTTAACCACTTGTATATATTCTACCACCCATTCTGTCCCCCCGACCTCATTTCTAGACACTCTGTCCCACTAGATCCCCACAGAAGTCCATTAGTGTCCCTAACCCACAAGCTCAGTCTAGTCCCAGTTCTTGAGTGATACTCTGCCCTCATCTCTCATGCTTCCTTCAGTGGGCTTTGAGATTCAATCATCTTTCAGGTAGTAGATTGCCAGACTCTTTCTTGAGCAGCCTGTGCTGGATTATAGTGGAAACTAATCCAGGGTCGCTGCCCCAGGGCTGATCCCTGGGTTTCTCCATTGTTATCTGCCCTCCAACATGGTGGCCCATTTTGGAACCAGGGTTCTGTGGATAACTCCCTACTGTGTGCAGCCATCTAAAAGGTGATATTGGTGCTCTATAAACAAACTCAGGGGTTCCCCAGCTCCCTTGTTGGACCAAGGATACCACAACCTTGCTACCATTTGCCCTCAAGGGTTGGGCCCATCCAGTAGGAAGTGTGCTAACAATATCATCCCCAACCCCAACAGCAGCCAGCAGCAGCATCTCACCATCAGGGAAGAGCCAGGTTTCTCACAGGGAGTTTGCATTTGGCTAACACCTTGGCCTTCGAAGTGAGACCTGATTTATCACTTACCAGCTCGTGTCCTGAGCTCCAGTTACCTCTTGTATGAAATGGAGAGCATCATGACATCTACCCTACAGAACTGTTGTGAGAAGCAAGTGTAATTACACATAGCAGGGGTTTAGCATAGTCCTAGCATATGACCAGTGGCTTTTGACCCCGTTCTGAGCCATAGTGACCTCATGTGTGTCAGAATAAAATCGCGCTCCGTAGGGTTTTCACTGGTTGACTTTTCAGAAGTAGATCACAAGGACTTTCTTCTGAGGAAACTCTGAGTGGACTTGAACCTCCAACCTTTTGGTTAACAGTTCAGCGCATTAACCATTTATACCACCCAGGGACTAACTAGCAAATATTAAGTGCTGAATAAGTGTTAGATATTTTTATTTCATTTAATCTTTACAACAACAACAACAAAATTTAGTAACACCACCTAAAAACATGAGGCTCAGAGAGGTTGAGTAACTTGCCCACAATTACACTGTTAAAAGGGGTCAAAATGAGACCACAAGCCCATGTTCTAGACCCTTTCATATCATTTCCCTCTGACAATCAAAGCAATACTCTGCCCACCTGCTGGGCGGCTCCAGCTTGGATCCCACCCTGGTACCCGGCGTCTGCCTGAATCGTGACGAAAACATGTTGATCCCTGTTGGACCTGTGCCTAGCCCACCCAGCAGAAACTTCCCCACCAGCCTCTGCAGCAAAGACAACTCTCTCAGCTCCCTTCCCAACCTACAGAGCAGGGCTGCTGCCAGCTCTGCCCCTGCCCCAGGCCTGTCTGGCTGCAGGTAGGCTGGTCTGACTCACAGAAGAGTTCTGAGCTCTGACGAATCCTCAATGTTTTTTCAGGGCCAGCATTATTGCCACGAATGGAAAGGGAGCCGAGAAGGCAGGAAAGGGAAAAAAGAAGACAGTTAGTGTTCCCATCATCCCCATAAAGTAAACAGGAAATGGCTCAGGGTAGGTGAACCAGCTTACGGTCTTGAGTAAAAGGGAATGATTAGCTCTTCCTGAGTGACTAAAGGGTTAATCACAATCCGGTCAAGAGTTTATCACCCAGACCGCCATACTTGAGTTTTGGAGAATTCCCTTTGTTTCAATTCATCACCTTCACTCCAGCGCCTGTGTCTATTTTAATAGCCTATAATGCAATTCCTTTTGCCCATTCTTCTCTTTCACTATGGGTTTTCCGACCCTCGGGTGAATTTATGCTTCTAGCTGAATGATTACTCACTGAGCCTTCGCCAAGGGGTGTTCTGTTCCAAGAATGACACATCTCTTTGGGGATGACTCTCTACCTAACAGGATGGGTGGGAGGTCAGGGGAAGCCCATACCCAGCAGAAAATAGTTTCTTTGTGTGCCTGAAGAAAAACACTCAGATGATGAACAGCCTGATTTGGGGGCTGTGAGTGGGTGAGCCACTCCAGGGAAGCCGGCCTCACCACTCCCTCATAAAGTGAGTTTATGAATTTAATGAGCAGAAGAATTCTGACAAGCCTTAAAGCCAAAGACAATTAGCAAAGGGCGAATAACTTGAATTCCTTCCAGTTATGAAACCATTTCATTCTAAGGAAATTATCCATGTACATATCTTTATATTTTATCTATATGTCCCTACCACACATAAGACTCTATTGTATTCTTTTATCTTTACATATGAGCATTTTCCAATGTGTGCTCAAGGATACCTTCTTCATCCCAGGAGATGCTACATGAGAGAAGACTGTCATGGTCAAATCCAATTGCAAATGCTGCGTGCTAGACCCCCTCATTACTGTGTACAAAGGGCGTCGCATATTAAATGTTCTGAGAAATTCTGCAGTAAGTGTTTTGTTTCATTTTACTGGCTCCAACATTATGGATATGTTTAAATATGAAATCGTCTTCTTCACTCTAATACCTATTAACATCCAGAGTACTCAGTACTCCATGTAGTACACTTGGGGAAATGCTGACATACTGAAATACAACAGTTAATCTTCTTTGATGATGCCAGTGCTTAAAACATTTCTGCCACTCATATTTTACAATCGTTTTAAGATACTATGGGGTGCTCTTTAAACATCTTAAAGGATGATGACTCTGTTGTTTGAAGTGGTTTGGTTTTACAAAGTATCATCACTCAAACCTATGTCATTGAGCAATGAGGTAGGTGAATGATTAAATAGGGCATTATAAGTCAAGAGCAAAATATAATATCTGTGTATGGCTGGAAAAAATTAGCCTTTGAGGTCTGTTTCACTTCACAACTAGATTACTATACTAACATCTCGACTGGGTTCTTCAACTGCACCCTTTCCCTTTATTCTACATCACTGCCAGACCAAACTTTCTGAATTCAATGATAAGCCATCAGCCCTTGGTCAAAGCCTTCAGTGGTTCCCCAAGTAAAGTGTTTACTGCATTGCCTGGTTTTAAAAATCTTCTAGAATCATCAGTCAAATAACCTTACGATCTACTTTCTCCTACTGCCTGACATGACCAGAGTAGTGCCCTTGTTGTCCCACATTTTCCTAAGCTCTCCCTGTCCTGTTTCCGATGCCCAAAATATTCAACTTTCCCTCTTTTAGTCAATACATAACTCCTTAAGACCCAAATGGTTTCTTGTCTTTCTTGTAGCATTTACAGAATATGCACATTTTCATTGTTGTAACTGTTCTCTAGCTGCCTTCAAGGTTTCTACACGATGTCAGTGGTGAGTGTATTTTCTAAGCCAAAAATTAGAATGTTAGGCTTGACCAATAGGGTCCTACTAAAGAATGGGATAGTATATATTAGAAATCACAAAACTTTTGGAATATCTGAGATATTCTGGATATCTGCAGTAGCATGGTATTATGTGTCACATGTTCTTATGTGACACAATTTAGCAAAAAATTACTCCTATAACGTATGACACTGGCTTCATACTGCTGACCCTCAACAGCATTTTAAGTTATTAGATGCCAAAAGGTCATGTTTTCTCGTCTTTCTGACACTTACCACATGTGTACACTTTTTTGCATAAGGAAGAATAAAGATAAATTCAATCATAAACACTTTGTAAAAATGTATTAGTCATTTTTTATTTCGAGGTTGCAATGGAAACGATAGAGCTAGGCAGTTTCTGCTTGGGTTACTCTTTTATAAATTTCTCCATTTCCACATTCTATCTTACAATAGAACTCCCCCCCACCACCATCCCATTTATAAAAAAAAAAAAAAAAGATGCCGTCAATTAGGGAGAGATACTGGGTGTCTTGTGCAATTCCAGAATTCAGTTAAATGGTACTTTCCAAAAAGAAACGATAAACTGGGATGACCTAAAGACGTATGAATGCATAGCCCCAGTCTCTATCTATTTTCACTCTTGGCTCTATCCTTTCTATATATTCAGCCTATTGCTCTGAGGGCATGAACCATGACTCCTCCCTGGAAAACTCAGTATTAAGTAATGTGTGATTGAGCCCTTGGGAAGCATTGCTAGACCAAGACTTAATGTAAAGAAGGTGAAGAGTCAGTGGTTTACTGTAAATTACAACACTATGCATCCTGAAATGACACTTATGATCCCACACTCTGTCTGCATTTCCACTGGTACTTTGTTGTTATGTTAATAATAATTATTGCACAACTCTAGTGGACTGACTTATGATAACAGTAAATTTAGGTTTGCCCAATTGCCTTACACATTTTGCAAACTTTCAAAATTGGAATACTTGTCTGATCATTTCTCTCTGCGAATCTCACATTCCCATCCAAGATCAGAAGTTACAGAATTTGAGAAGCTTTGCCAGGACAAAAGAAATTCCGAAGCCCCTATCAGGCCAAAACCTACATGTGTGTTATGGTTAGAAATGAACTAAACAGTTTTTAACAGAATGAGCACTTTAGCCCTACTAAATACAGCCCAACACTGAATAAAACTTACTGCTATTATGATTGTTATTAGAAAGTCCATATGACCCCAGTATGCTACACTGACCTATAAAACCTTTAACCTGGAAAATGCTTTCATCGATCCAACTCCCTGGTTTCAGAGGAATGCACACAGAGCCGGCAGTAAGGGAGGAAAGGACAGCAACCAGGCTAGTTACAGCAGCCATCTGCAATGTGACAGTTGGCAGAATAACACACGACAATGCCAGATTGATCACTTGCCTTGGTGAAAAGTAACAAGATCACCTAGTTAGCCAGTCTCCACAAGATGCTAAACTTGTGGAAATTTGGAAGAGCCTATATGATGTAAAGTATCATCTGTTTTTAATACATCCAGTCATCACTAAATCCATTAATCTAGAAAATATAAAACAATAAGAAAAATAAACTGCTGTGTATACTTCTTCTGAACAGAGGTTCTTTATACTTAGGGTCACTATTTTATTCTCCAAATCAGGACAATTTTAAAGGGGAAAGGAGCCACTGTTAATGTTTACGTTGGAACAACAGACATCAATCAGGACACTTCATACTAAATTAGTATTTAAAATGTATCCTAAAGGGTTTAAATGCAGGTGATACTTAAAAGAAAGTACAAAATATAAGAGGATTGCAAAAATAAAATAACATAAAATAACAAATAGATCATCAAAAAGTGCTTATTGGTCTCATCTTTTAAACGTTCCTTCTCTTTCTTTGAACTCAAGACAGTCAAGTTTTCAAAAACACTTGTTCTCGTTGAGAAGCTATCTTGAGAAGGGCTGACCCATGAGAAATGTTAGGTGTGCAGACATCTTCAGCTATAGTGGTTCTCCCAAATGGCGTAGAGGAAGACCTTGACTTTGATTCCACCAGGGCCCGCTTTTCCTACTCATTGGCGATTACTCATACCGTGTTTAAAACTGAAACGTTCATTTTAAATACTACAAAAATGTGTTACAGAGCACAGGCAAGGCATCTGTTCCAGCAAAATGTTATGTTTTGATCATTTTCAAAAATGATTTTTCTGTTTTTAAAGAAAGTGTGTGGACATGGAGATGAGTCAGTCAATCTGAGGGGTACTGTATGCTGGGTTATTTTGAAAGCTGTAAAATTTAAAAATACATGGAAAGAAAATAATTTTCCTTAAATATTATTTCAATTTTATTCTTTGACTTAGTATTTTTTTTTCTTTTTTTAATCTTTCCATATCATGAGATTCATTGCCAGAGGGGGGAAAAATGCCTTGAAGGCAGCTATAGAATCATCGTCATCTGGAATTCCAGATAGAGGACTACAAAAATGGTTTTACTGGTATACATAGGTCTAGGTAATTTTTATTTGAAAAGAAGGGTATATCATATGCAAAGGTCAGTTCCTTAGATAATCACATTTTTTAGAACAGTTCCTAATTGCTTAAATATCCCCAATATCAACCTATTCCCTGACTTGAAGCTCTACCACTTTAATATTATATCTACTAAAACCAAAAACCAAACTCTTTGCCATGGAGTCAATTCTGACTCCTAGAGACCCTATAGGACTGGGTAGAACTGTCCCATAGAGTTTCCAAGGAGCACCTGGTAGATTCGAACTGCCAAACTTTTGATTAGCAGCCGTAGCTCTTAACCACTACACCACCAGGGTTTCCACTACTCAGGTATAATTATACAAAATCATATCAAAACCTCAACATTTTCTATCCTGACCTATATTTTTTATCCTGAATTATCTTTGTTTTCTAAAATGAGACAGGTTGAGATTATTAACACTAATTCATAGCCTAAAAATTCAGGGCTATTCTCCAGAATTAGAATATTTGAAAATTTCAACGTGGTGCGGGATAAAACAAAATTTCAAGAACATGTTTCTTACTTTCTTTTCTAATATAATCCTGCATAGCCTTTTCCCAAGGAACCTCAAGGATAAGCTGCAGCGCGCTTTCTGCGTGCTCGTGCAGAGTTTGGCCTCACTTGCCAGCTTGATGCCCCACTGAGAAAGGAACCCAGAAATTCTAAAAGAGAATGAACCTTGTGTTTTCCAAAACAATCATTATTTTCAGTGCCCATTTCTTTATTTGAAGAAATGGAGAAAAATGATAATCATCTACCTCCTGAATGATTACTGAATTCTGAGATGTCAAAAATTATTTGCATTTGTAAAACACTATCAGAGTTTATAACACCACCATATTGGTTGGAACAAATCAGAACAACCACCTAACGTACTATTTTATCTTAATTTGTTCATTTTGGCCATCTAAAACAGCACCATCAATTGGATCAACCATTCTGAGATACAAATTGGCTGGGAAGGAACGCCAAAACACCAGATTGGCTGCTTTTTTTTAATTGATATTTTTCAAGATATGAAAATATTGGGTGAAAATGGAAAAACTGAGTCAAAGATCCAGATGTTTGTTCCTCACATTGCCAAATAGCCACACATTTTGTAGCATTCAGATTTGCAATTGACTTTCTCAGCTTTCACCAGAAAGCCTGTCATCATATAGATATAGCCTCAAAGGAGCTGTAAACAAGAAACTGAAATGCTCCCAAGAAAAGCATCTCTTTTACCCAAGATAACATTTGCTGGTGCATCTGCTGTTTTCCCCTCACTAGGCAGCTTCCTGGACAGGAAGGAGACAGGGTCCATTGTTCAAAATCCTATAGTGATCCCTTCTTTGCCTAAGGGGATCATGGCGATTCAGTGATAGAATTCCCACCTTTCATGCAGGAGATGGGTTCTATTCCCGGCCAGGGCACCTCACATGCAGATACCACTGCCTGTCTGTCAGTTGAGCCTTGCATCTTACCAAGATGCTGAGCAGGTTTCAGCGGAGCTTCCAGGCTAAGATGGACTAGGAAGAAACGTCTGGTGATTTACTTCCGAAAGTCAGCCAATGAAAATCCTATGCATCACTATGGTCCGGTCTGCAACCAATCATGGGAATGACACAGAACCAGGCAGTCTTTCATTCCATCATGCATAGGTTCACCGTGAGTTGGGAGTCGGCTTGACAGCAGCTAATAACAACAAAGGCTGCCCAGAAAGGAGAATAACTGTGCAAGCTGAGTAACTGCCATGACATGATAAGCTTCCCTTCTGAACTGGTCTACTTAGTAATTCAGATACAGATGTAAGATCTGTTGTTGCAACATCCACAGGCCCATGGCCCAGGTCTGTGTCGCCTTATTAAACAGTGATCAAGCCTTTTCTAGACTTCAGGCTGGTGTGCATCATTTTATTCTACATATCCTTAATTCAGTGTTCTAGCAACACGTACACAGCCTAAATGAGTTTAGCAAAAATAAACACTACCCTTAAGTGTGTGTGGGGTGGGAGGCGGGGGAGAAGGCCATGAGAGAAAAGGGTCGCCATTTTACCTATTTTTGATGCTTGACATTTGTTTCCATTGCCTCTTCCGCACCCAGGCACATATTAATTCAAAACCACAGCCACGGTATGTATTATCTGTAATTTTTCTTTTCTCCTCCTTGGATTCACTCCTCTTGAAATATCACATTTTTAATTATGTGCATAGCAATGACTTCATTGCTTCTTAACTCAGCAGCAGCCAACTCATTTTCCCCTGATGGTATGATGACCTGTCCTTGTGGGAGAAACCCATCTGTTTATATTCTTTAAGCTTGTATCTACACAGGGAACAGGGTTTGTATGTTTTGAAACCATCTTTCCTCATTTCACTACTGATTACTTGCCTGGAAAGGAGAAAACAAGGAACCGAGAAGCAATCGCTGCATTCAGTAAGCATTTCTAGAAAAGCCAATAAACAATGAGTACACTTGGCATAAAAAAATAGCCTAGAAATTATCAAAGGTCATTTACAACTCATGAAAGTATTTGATCTCAGTGTCAAATGCATGCCTAAACCAGTTAGCATAGGCCTCAGTAGGTTGTTGTTGTTGTCAGGTGCCGCCGAGCCAGTTCTGACTCATAGCAACCCTATGGACAACAGAATGAAACGCTGTCTGGTTCTGAGCCATCCTTACAATCGTTGTTATGCTTGAGCTCATTGTTGCAGCCACTGTGTCGATCCACCTCATTGAGGGCCTTGCTCTTTTCCACTGACCCTGTACTCTGCCAAGCATGATGTCCTTCTCCAGAGACTGATCTCTCCTGACAACATGTCCAAAGTATGTAAGATGCAGCCTCGCCATCCTTGCCTCCAAGGAGCATTTTGGCTGCACTTCCTCCAAGACAGATTTGTTTGTTCTTTTGGCAGTCCATGGTATATTCAATATTCTTCGCCAACACCACATTTCAAAGGTGTCAATTCTTCTCCGGTCTTCTTATTCATTGTCCAGCTTTCACATGCATATGATGCAATTGAAAATACCATGGCTTGGGTCAGGCGCACCTTAGTCTTCAAGGTGACATCTTTGCTCTTCCACAATTTAAAGAGGTCCTTTGCAGCAGATTTACCCAATGCAATGTGTCTTTTGATTTCTTGACTGCTGCTTCCATGGCTGTTGATTGTGGATCCATAGATGAAGAAAGCAAGAGGTCATTGAATAGACAGGAAAGAAAGAAAAGACCAAGATGGATGTCAGAGGAGACTCTGAAACTTGCTCTTGAATGTCAAGCAGCTAAAGCAAAAGGAAGAATTGATGAAGTAAAAGAACTGAACAGAAGATTTCAAAGGGCAGCTCGAGAAGACAAAGTAAAGTGTTATAATGACATGTGCAAAGAGCTGGAGATGGAAAACCAAAAGGGAAGAACACGCTCAGTGTTTCTCAAGCTGAAAGAACTGAAGAAAAAATTCAAGCCTCAAGTTGCAATAGTGAAGGATTCTGTGGGGAAAATATTAAAGGACACAGAAAGCATCAAAAGAAGATGGAAGGAATACAGTCATTATACTGAAAAGAATTAGTCGATGTTCAACCATTTCAAGAGGTGGCATGTGATCAGGAACCGATGGTACTGAAGGAAGAAGTCTGAGCTGCCCTGAAGGCATTGACGAAAAACAAGGCTCCAGGAATTGATGGAATATCAATTGAGATGTTTCAACAAGCAGATGTAGCGCTGGAGGTGCTTACTTGTCTAGGCCAAGAAATATGGAAGACAGCTTCCTGGCCAGCTGGCTGGAAGAAATCCATGCTTATGCCTATTCCCAAGAAAGGTGATCCAACAAAATGTGGAAATTATAGAACAATGTCATTAATATCACACGCAAGCAAAATTTTGCTGAAGATCATTCAAAAATGGCTGCAGCAGTATATTGACAAGGAACTTCCAGAAATTCAGGCCGGTTTCAGAAAAGGACACGGAACCAGGGATATCATTGCTGATGTCAGATGGATCCTGGCTGAAAGCAGAGAATACCAGAAGGTGTTTACCTGTGTTTTATTGACTATGCAAAGGCATTCGACTGTGTGGATCATAAAAAACTATGGATAACACTGCGAAGAATGGGAATTCCAGAACACTTAATTGTGTTCATGAGGAATCTTTACATAGATCAAGAGGCAGTTGTTCGGACAGAACAAGGGGATACCGATTGGTTTAAAGGCAGGAAAGGTGTGCATCAGGGTTGTGTTCTTTCACCATACTTGTCCAATCTGTATCCTGAGCAAATAATATGAGAAGCTAGACTATATGAAAAAGAACGGGGCATCAGGATTGGAGGAAGACTCATTAATGACCTGCGTTACGCAGATGACACAACCTTACTTGCTGAAAGTGAAGAGTACTTGAAGCACTTACTAATGAAGATCGAAGACCACAGCCTTCAGTATGGATTGTACGTCAACATAAAGAAAACAAAAATCCTCACAACTGGACCAATGAGCAACATCATGATAAATGGAGAAAAGATTGAAAGGCCTCGGTATATGGTATAAAAAATGGTAGCTATATTTTCATTGGGATTATTGATGAGGGTACCAGGAGATAAAATATTTGACTCTATGAGTTGGAATCAACTCAAAGGCAAAAAGTTTAGGTAAAGTGTGAACATTCTTTTTGCAGACCTGGGTTGTCCATCTGAGGCTAAAAATAGGTTTATAAAGGAAAGTGATTCTATCTGTCTGGCATGAATTCCTGGCTTGACAGTAAACATTGGCTGAGATATATTTAATAGAGTACCTCCAAAGGAAATTTAGTCATGTCAACTCACTTTTACAAGTAAATGGGGAAGATTGTTATCACCTGTCACAAGAAAGAAATCTGTCCGTGGGAAGGGTTTATTCCATGAAGAATGCACTATTCATCTGTAGAACTTTTTGCTTATCCATATAGTTTCTGGGTTATTTAGGCTTTGGCCATTATGCATGGGCAAAATTCTCTTTACTAATGAATAGTTAATTGTAGGAATTCTGTCCGATGAGATATTACCTCAGATTTTTAACCAGAGTAAACATTAAGCTCAATATTTGGACAAAGCTGATAAAATATTCTGGAAAAGTCTCCTTCTCAATCCATAAGGAAGGCACAACTTCATAGAGAAAAATGAATATAATTATTCTGCATGCAGCAGCTCAGATAAGGAACTAGAGTAAAGATCCAGAAGGGTATAAGGCATTGTCTAATGTAAGCGATGGCAAATTTAGCCTTACTCCAGCAGTCTAGAATGATACTCTAGTACAGCCTTATTCAGAGTTAAAATATGCCCAATTTCAGAACTAATGCACAGTTAGGTTAGCAGGATATTCTTAGGTCCTTCCTCAGAAATAAACAGAACTGAGGATAATTTATTAGTGTCAGATCCCTAAGATGCAAGAGTTTGGAGGTTTGCAAGCTGCTGGGTACCAGTCAGAATATGCTACTCCAGCTTTACTTCCTAATCTCACCATGGGACATAGGGGGCATGGGTGGCTCTTGTGCCCAGGTCACCAGTTTTTCTACCAATTCTTTTGCGTATCTGTTCTCTTCTCCAGTTCAGAGAGACCTGAGCCTGGTTATGGGCTCCAGCTACGTTGCAAGGTATGTCGTTATTCAAAAATGAGGGAAAACATAGTCAAAGTACTAGGAGCTAAGAGGATAAAAAATAACTGTAGGCTGGAACATTGAGAATTTTTTCCAAAAGGGAAAAGAATATGTATTGGGTTTGAAGGTAGGCAAAAGCTGATAAAGATATTATAAGAAGGCAAACGATAAAAAATAAAGGAAAATAGGAATTATAGAGAGTAGCCTGGAGGTGAATAATTATAGCTACAGCTTGGGAAGTTGGTTTTGTACCATCTAATATGGCATCAGTCCCTGAGTGTTAGAATTGGTAAACATGCTCATTTGCTAAACAAAGTGTTGAAGGCTGAAGTCCACACAGTGGCATCTCAGAAGAAAGGCCTGAAAATCTACTTCCAAAAAATCAGTCATTGAAAATCCTGTTGAGTACAGATCTATTCTGACACACATGAGGTCTCCATGAGTTGAAGTTGACTCTTCAGCAGCTAGTTAATACGGCCGCACATATTAACCAGTATGAGGACTAAAGGCTAGTGCTTCCTCATGGAGAAGCAAAACCTAGGCACCTCGACCATTACTTCAAGCAGCCTCATGGCCCTGAATTTTCACTGAAAGAGGGGGAATAATGTTTTTTGAACATCTACTCCTTTTCATTAATGTTCTTCTTAGACTTACATCATTATGCTCCCAACCCAAATCCTAGTGAAGCATGTTTCATTGTCCTTACAGATTGTGTCAGTTATTAAGCTGTTGTCTCTTGGCTTCATTCCCACCTCCTACCATCGATTTTGTGATGCTGGGGCTGGGATTCTGCAAATTACATTTCTGCCTTGTTAGAGGGCTCCATATTAAATTCTACCAAGAGAGGGCGCTAGAGAGAGTAAGGCTGCAGGAAGGGAAAGAACTTGCTTTTCCCTATTGCTTCTCCTTCCTGTAGCATCACCCCAGCTATGCTTCTTCACCCCAGCAATGGCAGGTCTTTCCTGTAGCAGCAGCTGAATCTAGTTTGCAGTTTTTCAGAGAACCCACACCAGTCACGACCAGTTGCCATCAAGTCTACCCTGACTCATGGCGGCCTTGTATGTGACAGAGTAGAACTGAGCTCCATAGAGTTTTCAGTGGTTGATTTTTTGGAAGTAGATCACTAGGTGCCTAGGGGTGAACTCGAACTTCTAACCTTTCAGTTAGCAGTCAAGCACATTAACTGTTTGTACCACGCAGGAACTCCCTTAGAAACCAGTCTCCTGAGAGACACCAGCACTTGCTGAGTAGTACCTTCTCATAGGTGTGGGTCCCAGCACCATAGGGCTATTGCCTCAAGTTTGTAAGTGTTAATAATCCCAACCTCTTCCCTTAGCTTCCGCAGCCCTACAGTTGGGGGCTCTTTCCTGAAGTTGCTACCTGCATGATATCCTAGAATTCTTCTCTTACTCTTTTCATTCTTCCTTACATAATTAACAATTATTTACAGAGAATGCTGTTTGTTAAAATGACTGGAGTGGCTTCTATCTTCTGGTTGGACCCTGACTGAATCACATATGAAGAATCTAAATCTTAAATTAATTAATTAATTTGTTTAAGGCCTCATAAATAATTTGTAATGGTGGCAGTGTAGACCTGAAGCACAGTTTGTTTAAATTCTTTACTCTTTCAACTCTCACCAGAGTAGCCTCCAGATAGACACCTGCAGAGACTGAGTATTGTCTTTTTTTTCAACTCATTACAACCCACTTGAATTAATCAGGACTTTTTTTTTTTTTTTACGGTTTCAGGTGGTGGAAATCCAAATAGAACTAGATAGGGCCAGAGGAAGAATTGTTTGACTCACACAGCATACATTGGGGAAGGCAGGGGAATCAGCTGTGTGTGATGCCAGGCACTAGATACGAACTTGGGATGAAGGCATCTCTCTTTCCCTACTCTCCGCCCCCCTCCCTTGGCAATAAACACACATGCCTCTGCTTCCTGTTTCTTATTGTCAGATTGCAGGAAACTTGCCTGTTGATTTATATGTCACAAATTCACCACCAGAGAGAGCCAAGACTTGCTTTATTTCTCTCTGGTCCCAAATTAAAAAATCCCAGGAAAAGGCTTCAGTGACATAGTTTGTATCAGGAGTCCATACTTGTTCAAATCACTGGTGATCACTTGTAGGGAAGTACTGGCAGTTGACATGAACATTGCTCCAGCTTGGGCCTGTGCCCTCCTCTGGAACAATAAACAGTGGTGAGGGGGAGGATTTATAAACCAAAAGAGCGCCAATTTAAATCCCAAAGTTAAAGTTGAGAAAGCATTTCCCAGCAGGAGCCTGTGTCTAGGCATGCAAAACAATGGATGCCCACTCTTCCACTCTTACCACATGCTTTATATTCATACTCTACATGTCTATTGCACGGAAGAGCTCTAACTCCTATGTTTTGTAGAAACAAGCTACCCACCACTATTAATAAAACTTATCTGTTTTTTGGTACATGGCTAGTTCTACAAGTACTATATTTTTGAAAGGCCTTCTTCCCTCTTTTATTTGTATAATGTTGCTATAAAGTCTCATAATAGTTTAAATGTGCCAAAGAATCAGTTTATTATCGTAAATCTCAAGCTTATTTTAGTCAAAATTTCTGGGCCGACTTGACATGAGCAAATATTAAGCCCCACATTCTAGGCACTGGCTTAGGGGTTTTACAAACATTCTATTTAACCCTTGATGACAACCCTGTGAAGTGAACATTATCACTCCCATTTTTCAGAGCAATCCATTAAAATTTAGAGTGACTAAATAATTTATCCAAATTTATGAAATTATATGCATAGGTCTTGATTTTATTATCATAACAAGGAGCTATCTTTATGGACATCTGGTTCTACTGTCTAGTTACTGCCAAAATGGAAGATTCTTGATGATCTCACTTAAAATGTAAGTTTCTTAACTAATGTTTAACGGATATATCTTTAGCAATGCCACTCAGCAAGCTACCTCACTCATTTAGCTTGGTATCATTCTTATGAGCGCACAGGAACTAGCCCCTGGCCAAGGCTAGCATCATATGGGTGTTTTATTGAGACTGTTTCATGGCTGAGGTGGTCAATCTTTTCATTTACCTTAACACTTCATAAGCCTTGAATTTTTTTGATCATACAACGTGAAGAGGAAATCTGGAACCGTGGTGGTTCATTTGATAAGTTTTAGTGAGAATTTAAAAATTATTTTATAAGCATAAATCTTTTCCTGCCAATAAATGATCTTTTCCTCACTTCACAGCTGAGGTAGGATAGCCTTTTATTTAGTTATGTGTCCTTGATAGATGATTCAATTTGTCATTGAGAGATGCCGTTGCCACCTGCAACTCGATGACTGTGTTGTGTATGAAGACATACGCTTCTCTCTTTCATTGGGGCCACAGACTATGTACATTCCAAGCTTATGAGAAAAACAATATGTATGAAGAATTTCCTAATGACGGTTAGACCATCCCCGCAGAAATTCATAAATTGTGAGTCCTGCGTATTTTAATAGATTTATGAACACCAAGAAATGAAAAATGTATGCAAAAATGTGCAATTTTTGAGAAGTTAGGAATCTGGAGAATTTTGTGGATGTCTTATTTCAAAAATATTGCTCCTGTAGACCAAGTCAGAAGAAGCAAGAATTATATAATTTGAACCAGTTTCCCATATAAAATTGCTTTGATTGATTATATGCTTTACTGATGCATTATCCATCCTTAAAGCAGATACTAGGAAACTGATAGTTATTTCTGTTATGGAAATGTTAATGTTCTTAGGTGCCGTCAAGTTGGTTCCACTCATAGCTACTGTATGTACAACAGAATGAAACACTACCTAGTCCTGCACCATCCTCACAACTGTTGTTATGATTGAACCCATTGTTGTAGCCACTGTGTCAATCCATCTCGTTGAGGGTCTTCCTCTTTTCCACTGACCCTCTACTTTACCAAGCATGATGTCTTTCTCCAGGGACTGATCCCTCCTCATAACATGTCTAAAGTACGTGAGATGTAGTCTCACCCTCCTTGCTTCTAAGGAGCATTCTGGCTTTACTTCTTCCAAGACGAACTTGTTCGTTCTTTTAGCAACCTATTATATTCGATATTCTTCGCCAGCACCATAATTCAAAGGCATCAATTCTTCTTCAGTCTTTCTTATTCAGTGTCCAGCTCTCAAATACATATGAGGCAATTCAAAACACCATGGTTTGAGTCAGGAGCACCTTAGTCTTCAAGGTGACATCATCATTTTCTAACACTTTAAAAAGGTCTTCTTCTGTAGATTTGCTCAATTCAATGAGTCCTTTGATTTCTTGACTGCTGCTTCCATGGGTGTTGATTGTGGATCCAAGTAAAATGAAATCCTTGACAACTTCAATCTTCTTCTCCATTTATCATGATGTTGCTTATTGGTCCAGTTGTGAGGACTTTTGTTTTCTTTATGTTGAGGTGCAATCAATACGGAAGGGTGTGGTCTTTGATTTTCATCTGTATGTGCTTCAAGTCTTCTTCACTTTCAGCAAACAAGGTTGTATCATCTGCATAACACAGGTTGTTAGTGAGCCTTCCTTTAGTCCTGATGCCGTGTTCTTCTTCATATAGTCAAGCTTCTCAGATAATTTGCTCAGCATAAAGATAGAATAGGTATGGCGAAAGGTACAACCCTGACACATACCTTTTGTGATTTTAAACCATTCAATATCCCCTTGTTCTCCTCGAACGACTGCCTCTTGGTCTATATACTGGTTCTGCATTAGCACAAGTAAGTGTATTCTGGAATTCCCATTCTTCACAATGTTACCCATAATTTGTTATGATCCACGAGGTCAAATGCCTTTGCATAGTCAATAAAACACAGGTAAACAACTTTCTGATATTCTCTGCTTTCAGCCAGGATCTATCTGACATCAGCAGTGATATCTCTTGTTCTATGTCCTCGTCTGAATCTGGCTTGAATTTCTAGCAGTTCCCTGTCAATGTACTGTTGCAACCACTTTTGAATGATCTTCAGCAAAATTTTACTTGCATGTGATATTAATGATACTGTTCCATAATTTCTGCATTTGGTTGGATCACTGTTCTTTGGAATAGGCATAAATGTGGATCTCTTGCAATGAGTTGGACAGGTACCTGTCTTCCAAATTTCTTGGCATAGATGAATGAGCATTTGCAGTGCAGCATGCATTTATTGAAACACCTCAGTTGGTGCTCTGTCAATCCTGGAGCCTTGTTTTTTGCCAACGCCTTCAGTGCAGCTTTGACTTCTTGCTTCAGTACCATCGGTTCTCGATCATATGCTACCTCCTGAAATGGCTGAACTTTGGCCAGTTCTTTTTGATGTAGTGACTTTGTGTATTCCTTCCATCTTCTTTTTATGCTTCCTGCATCGTTTAATATTTTCCCCATAGAATCCCTCAATATTGTAACTCGAGGCTTAAATTTTTTTCTTCAGTTCTTTCAGCTTGAGAAACACCAAGTGTGTTCTTCCCTTTTGGTTTTCTAACTCCAGTTCTTTATACATTTCATTATGATATTTACTTTGTCTTCTGAAACTACCCTTGGAAATCTTCTGTTCAGCTGTTTTACTTCATCATTTATTCCATTTGCTTTAGCTACTTGATGTTGAAGAGCAAGTTTAGAGTCTCTTCTGATATCCATTTGGGTCTTTCCTTTCTTTCCTGTCTTATTAATGACCTCTTATTTTCTTCATGTACAATGTCCTTGATGTCTTTCCATAACTTGTCTGGTCTTCAGTCTTTAGTGTTCAATGCGTCGAATTTATTCTTGAAATGGTCTCTAAATTAGGATAGGATATGCTCAAAGTTGTACTTTTGCTCTCGTGGACTCGCTCTAATTTTCTTCAACTTCCACTTGAACTTGCATATGAACAATTGATAGTCTGTCCGGAGGTCAGCCTCTGGTCTTGTTCTGACTGATGATATTTTGCTTTTCCACCGTCTCTTTCCACAGATGTAATCAATTTGATTCTTGTATATTCCATCTGGTGAGGCCCATGTGTATAGTCACCATTTATATTGTTGAAAAAGGTATTTGCCATGAAGCAGTCATTGGTCTTGCAAAATTCTATCAAGTATTCTCTGGCACCATTTCTATCACCAAGGCCATATTTTTCAACTATGAATCTTCTTTGTTTTCAACTTTCACATTCTAATTACTAGTATTATCAATGCAACCTGATTGCATGCTCGATCAATTTCAGATTGCAGAAGTTGGTAAAAAAAACTTCAGTTTCTTATCTTTGGCCTTAGCAGTTGGTGCATAAATTTGAATAATAATTTTATTAACTCGTCTTCCTTGTAGACATATGGATATTATCCTATCACTGACAATTCTGTACTTTGGCATAGATCTTGAAATGTTCTTTTTTTGGCGATGAATGTAATGCCATTCCTCTTCAAGTTGTCATTCCCGCCATAGTAGGCCATATGATTGTGCAATGCCAAATGGCGAGTACCAGTCCATTTCAGTTCACTAATGCCTAGGATTTCAATTTTTATGCATTCCATTTCATTTTTGACTATTTCCAATTTTCCTACATTATACTTCATACATTCCACATTCCAATTATTAATGGATGTTTGCAGCTGTTTCTTCTCATTTTGAGTCCTGCCACTTCAGCAAATGAAGGTCCTGAAAGCTTTATTCCATCCACATCATTACGGTGGACTCTACTTTGAGCAGGCAGCTCTTCCCCAGTCATATTTTTGAGTGTCTTCCAACATGCGGGGCTCATCTTCCAGCACCATATCAGAAAATGTTCTGCTGCTATTCATAAAGTATTCATAAAGTTGAGCACCAGGTCCTTCTTTCTAGTCTGTCTTAGTCTGGATGCTCAGTTGAAATGTGTCCACTATGGGCAACCCTGCTGGTATTTGAATATCGGTGGCATAACTTCGAGCATCACAGCAACACACAAGCCACTGTAGTAGGACAGACTGACAGACGTGTGAGAGCTAAGCCCAGGGCAACCCGTTAATAAAGGACTTGAAGATGTTAATAGAGGGTGTTTCTTACTGCATTAAACAGTTTACTCTTCATGGGTTAACCCTTGGGAAATTATCTTCTTGTGTGAATATGCAGAATATTCACGCATCTACTAATCAATTGTTTAGTGTTCATTTTATGGACTCTAGAAATTGTGCAACTGACCACATTTCCCTCCTTGTGTTAGCTGCCAGAAAGCTTAAAGCTGAATTTCTGGCCCCCCCATTAGCAACTGGTTGGGGATTTGTGGTATGTGTGTCTGTATCATTCTCATTCCTGGTGCCATTTTCTGTCCCTCGATCTGTTTTGTTTTTGGAGGTTTATTTCCCCACAAAATTCTAATATTTTGTTGTGCTGTATTTTACAACTGTGCATGAGCTCTAAATCCTTTTTTGGGAACAAAGTGAACTATAAATAGATACAGCCTTGTAACAGAAATAAATGACAACAAAAAAGAATAGTAGAAAAATAATTAGTTCTGTTCCCTGGTGGGGGAAGAAACAGATTGTGAAAAGGATCTTGACATATTAATAGGAGTTCCTCAGATAGAAAAGGGAAAAGGGGAAGTATTGCCACAGAACCAATTGCAGTAGCGAAGGCATTGGGTAAGCTTAATGAATTCAGGAAGGAAGGGTAGCCCTCTTTGCCTGGTCAGAGTGTGGACAGAGCAGGAGGAGGAGAATAAAAGTTTGAAAAATAGATTCAGTTTGTGAAATGCCTGGTATATCATGTTAAGAGTGTGGGTTTATTCTGTAAACAATGGAAGATGATTAAGTGATTGAAATCACAAAAATTGGCCTCATCAGATGTACCTTTGGAAGATAGCTCTATTAACCCTGAGTGTGGTAGAATGAAACTTAAGAGAGAATAAAAGCACGAAGACCTATTAGTGTCATGTTCAGCCTGCTCTAGCCCCACCTCAGCATCCATGATTAGGATTTTCACCAGCTCAGAGCCTGGTTCAATTAAAAAACTAGGCCAGTTGACACACTGTGAGTTTCCTTGCATCCAACAATTAAGGTCTGGAAATATTTTGTCATTGTGATCCTGGAGTCCTGTGGGCACAGGAATCTGAATTTGTAAATCTCCCTGTCTACCTTCATCCCATAGGACTCCTCTGGCCCCCTGGCATTTCTTCTCCAGTTCTAGATGTCCATTCTTTTTCTTTCTAGTCTTTCACAAGGAGCCCTTGATGGTGCATTGGTTTAGCTCTTGGTTGCTAACTGAGAGATTGGCACTTTGAACCCACCTGTGGCACTGTGGGAGAAAGATGTGGCATTCTGCTTTCATAAAGATTATCACCTTGGAAACTCTATGGGGCAGTTCTACTCTATCGTATAGGGTTGCTGTGACTCGGAATCTACTGAGAGCATACAACAACAACAGTCTTTCAAATTCATTTCATTGCTCCAGTGCATCAGCTAAGAACCATAGCTTTCTCATTTATTCCTGTCAGTTTCTTTTTATCCAGGGATAGACCTTGCATGCAGTATTCTCACATCTTTGCTTGAATCGCCTTGCATGGACTATAAAAGTATCAGATACTGAAAATGACTGCCACTTGGAAATCTTGATGCCACACCCATTTTTCCTACCTTCATTATCCATTGACTATTGATCTTAGTAAGGGCTGGACCTAAATTTTATGTACATTTCTGGACTTGGTTTTCAAGTGAGGTCTGGCAGATTACATGCTTTTCCTGGTCAGTTTTTTTTAGCCCTCTTGCTGTTAATCTTGTGATCATGGTTGATTTACTTCACCTGGGGAAAATTCCAGAAATTTGGTGAACCTGAGGCCAGACCATTTACTAATGGTAAGGAATCTGTTGAAATACCAGAGATAATTGAAGAGTTCAAACTGTGAAAGTAGAAAAAATGGGATCGAGATGTCTTTCTTAGGTTCAATTGTTAAGATTTCATGATTGGATAGTAGGGTTGAGTGATGACTATCAAAGACAGTGCTATGTTTTGAAGCTTGGCTAATCGTATATTGATGATGACACTGATATGCCCCAGTTTCAGTCCTCACTCTCTTCTTTCCCTGTCAACCTTCTTGCCTGTGCATGCTGAAGTTTACCTTTTGTCACCTCCCATCCAGCCTTCACTCACTTCAGTCAGGACTCTTTCTCCACTGCTTCACTGAAACTGTTTTCATAAAATCTGAGACCTCCATGATGCCAAATCCCATCACAGGAGACATCTCAAAGCACAAGATACCACTGATCGTTCTTCTAATGCTGAAACACTGCCTCCTCTTGGCTTTTGTTACACAATCCTCTCTTGATTTCTTGTTCTTCTTCTATGACCCATTGTTCTTATTCACCATTTATTCAACAAGAATTTATGGAGAATACACTCTGCCTTACGAATAGTTCCAACTGCTGGGATATGGTAATGAGAAACACAGACAAAAATCCTAATCTCATAGAGTTTATACTTCAATTTAGGGAGGCAGACAATAACATAAATATGAAAAATGTACAGTCTACTAGATAAGTGTTGTTGTTAGGTGCCACTGAGTGGGTTCATTTTGTAGTGACCCTATGTGCAACAGAATGAAACACTGCACAGTCTTGCACCATCCTCACAATTGTTGCTATGTTGGAGCCCACGGTTTCGCCACTGAGTCAATCCATCCCACCAAGGGCCTTTTTTTGCTGACCTTCTACCTTACCAAGCATGATGTCATTTTCCAGGGACTGTTCCCTCCTGATAACTTGTCCAAAGCATGGGAGATGAAGTGTTGCCATCCACTCTTCCAAGGAGCACTCTGGGTGTACTTTTTCCAAGACAGACGTGTTCCGTCTTCTGGCAATCTATGGTATATTCAGTATTCTTGGCCAACACTATAATTCAAAGACATCAGTTCTTCTTCAGTCTTCTTATTCACTGTCCAGCTTTCATACACATTTGAGGCTACTGAAAATATCCTGGCTTGGTTCAGGTGCACCTTAGTCCTCAAAGTGACATATTTATTTTTTAACACTTCAAAGAGGTCTTTTGCAGCATATTTGCCCAATGCAATACACTGTTTTATTTCTTGACTGCTGCATCCATGGGCATTGATTGTCGAGCCAAGTAAAATGAAATCCTTGACAACTTCAATCTTTTTCTCTGTTTGTCATGATGTTGCTTATTGGTCCAGTTGTGAGGATTTTTGTTTGCTTTTTGTTGAGGTATAATCTATACTGAAGGCTGTAGTCTTTGATTTTCATCAGTAAATGCTTCAAATCCTCTTTGCTTTCAGCAAGCAAGGTTGTGTCATCTGCATATCACAGGTTGTTAATGAGCCTTCCTCTAATCCCAGTGCTGTATTCTTCACATAGTCCAGCTTCTTGGATTATTGTTCAGCATATAGATTGAATAAGAATGGTGAAAGTATACAACCCTGACACACAGCTTTCCTGATTTTAAACCATGAAGTATCACCTTGCTCTGTTAGAATAAGTATTGGTCTATGTACAGGTTCCTCATAAGCAAAATTAAGTGTTCTGGAATTTCCGTTCTTTGCAAATTTATCCGTAATTTGTCAGGATCCACACAGTTGAATATACTGTTAAGTCTTAAGGAGAAATATAAAGCTATAAAGAGGTATTGTCATTGGAAGATGGCATCTGAGCAGTAAAGGAGGAGAAGGAGTCATATGGACAAATGGCAGAATATTTGTCCAGGCAAAGGGAATGGTCAGAACAAACATCCTACAGCAGGAACATGCCTGCCTTATTTGAGGACCTGCAAGTGGGTCTATGTGACTGAAGAAGGCTGAGAGGGTGATATCAGAAGAAAAGAACAGGGAGGTGAGAAAGGTTTTGTAGACTTCATTAGGACTTTGGCTTTTTATTCTAAGTGCGATGGGAACTTACGGAAAGTTTTTGGCAGATAAGTAACAAGATCCAACATGTTTCACAGGGTAATGCTGGCCTTTGAATTAACAATAAGCTTTTTTCAGGCAACGATATAAGCAGGGAGATGGCTCCAGTTGTCCAGTAAAGAGATGGTGGTGGCTTCAACCAGGGAGGATGTGGTAAGATGCATCTAGATTCTGGAACATCTTGCAGTACAGATAGTGCTATTTGTTGATGGGCTGGATGTGGGGTGTTAGAAAAAAACAGAACTCAAAGATGACTCTAATTTTTTTTTACCTAAACCAAGAAAGGGTGAATTTGCATTAACTGAAATAGGTAGAAGTCAAGATAAATTTTGAAAGGACTATCAGAGCTTGGTTTTGGGTGTAGAGGTGGTGTTCTTTTATAGTTAAATACATGAATTGGGGGAGAGTTTTAAACCAGAGAGCTGTAGTTGAAAGAAACCAGCATATGAATGGATTGGCCCCGGTGGCACAGTGGTTAAGAACTTGGCTGCTAACCAAAAGGTTGGCAGTTCAAATCCACCACCGCTCCTTGGAAACCCTATGAGGCAGTTTTACCCTGTCCTGTAGGGTCACTCTGAGTTGGAATTGATTCAGTGGCAATGGGTTTGGTTTCTGGTTTGCAAGTCATAAGGTTGGATAAGATCCCCAGGAAATTGAGTTTGGCAGAGAAGAAATGAAGTCTGAGCAACCGGGGGACTCCAAAGCATAGCAGTCTGGGAGATAAGAGGCACAGGAAGGGAGACTGAGAAGAACTGAAAGCACCTAGGAAGAAAACTAGGGGATGTGGTTCACTGAAAACTAAACCCAATAAATGCATCAAGGAGGAGAGAGTAAAAATTGATGTCCCATGTTTCTGATAGACAGGAAGACTGTGAGTCTTTGCCCAGGTTTGCCTTGATTTTGCTTGCCAAGGAGTCCCTGATAACACCTGTAATAGCTATTAATTTATGTATTATTTTATAAATTAAAATAAAGTTATTAATTATCTAGTTCTAGCATAGTTATCAATAGACTCTCCTTTCATCTCATTAAGTGAAGCTATTGATCAACTGACAGCTCAAGTGAGGTCAATGGAGATTTGACTATCACATTTAGCAATGTGAACATGAGTACTGACTTTATTAATATCGGCAGCTGTGGTGATGTGGGTGTATGAGCCTGGGCAGGTGGGGCTCAGGATAGAATGTGAAGAGACATGGAGACAGCTAGTAAACACAACTAGATCAAGAAGTTCTGTTGTAAAGGGGAGCAGAAGCATAGGTTGTAGCCGGAGAAGTGCGGTAGGTTTTGTTTTTGTGTTTTGTTTTTTAAGATGTGTTTCTCCAACTCCTTTTCCATTCCTCCTCCTTTGTCTGCTCTCTAAACCCTGGGCTTCATCAGAAGTAAGTCCTGAGTCCTCTTTTTCTTCTAAATTCTCTTTCTTTGTCCTCATAGATTTTCATGGCTGTAATGCAGTCTAAATGTTGGAGATGTCCAAACCAAATAGTTTCTCTTCAGCCCTGACATCTCTTTTGAGCTCAAGATCTATAAATGCAACTGCCTATTTCAGATCGTTTCTTGGATATACATCTGATGAACAGGGTGCCTCAAACTTAACCTCTCCCAAACTGAATTTTTTGTGCTTCTCCTCACCAACTCTACTTCTGCCTCCTGTGTTCTTTATTCTGTGCTTGGTTTTAGCCACTTCAGCCAGAAACCGAGCAATCATTCTTGACATTTCTCCCCTGCTCATCCCCCCACATCCCACTCACCACCAAGCCTTGTCAACTTTATCTTAAAATACAGATATCATATTATATCAGTCCTGGGCCTATTTGCACTAAGATACATTCCTCACCTTTTCCCTTTTGTTCTATATTAAAGGGGATTTAGTCCTGAAAACTATGTTCCCAGGCTTCTACGTCAGCTGGCTTCCAGCTGTGTTTCACCAATGGAAGGCATTGATAGTATAATGGAGAACAGGAGGAAAGGAGAGATTAGGTTATTTCTTCCTCCACTCTATTTTAGGAGTGTCTTCACCATGGGTCCAGCCTCTAGCCAGGTGACCCTGATCTGGGAACTCCAGTAGCACTGCCTTCATTCAGTCTTGCTCCCTCAAACCAAGAAAGATTATGTTTTCTTGGTGTTGTTTAATCTCTAGTTTGTCTTACCTTTCCCTAGCATCTTCTCAGTTCTTCCATTGTCGAGCAACTTCATAGATTAAATTCTTCCTCTTGTAAAAGAGTATTTCTTCATTTTTTTTTTTTAAATTGAATCTTGAGATACTCATATTCATTTGCTTTTCTCCTTTTCATTCTAAGCCACCATCTTTACTTCTCTGAACCACTGCCCTCTAGCTGGACCTCCCCACAGCTAATCTTTCCATTTTTCCTTTTTCTGATCTATTTACTTATCTGCCAGTGTCCTTTAAAAAATTAAATAAGACACTCACTCCCCTTTAATGGCTTTCAATTCTATATAGAATTACACACTGAGCCCTTAATCTGCATATCCATAAACTCACTGCCATTGAGAGTCGGTTCCCACTCATAGCGACCCTATAGGGCCCAGTAGAACTGCCCCCATAAAGTTTCCAAGGAGCGCCTGGTGGATTTGAACTGCCAACTTGTAAATTTGTTTTTTCCTTGTTTTCTGTTTAATGGAAAAATTCAAGAGGTCAGGGAACATGATCGTGATGCTCTTCCCCATTTAACCAATGCTAGACATATAGTGCTTGGGTTGTAGAATACGTTCCTGGAAATGTAGCAGATATTTTTTGAATGAATGGATGAATTAGTGAATGAACGATAGTAGTTATTCACACTAGCATTTTCTTCACCGATAGTAATTATTAACACTAGCATTTTCTTTACTTCTCAGAGACATAACTAAATAACCAAATCAGTGGCGAATTATGTTTGGAGTCACTAAATGGACCAGACCTTACTCTACTATACATAGTGATTGGCTTTATGCTTGAAGAAAGACTGGGGAAACTCTGGTTTGGGAAGACAGAATTCAAGGAGTCACTGATCCTTTCCCAACCTACCGTCTCTTACCTCCTTCTAATCGTGTTTCTTTCCTTCTTCAACTCTTCCAAATGTGCTCTATTTTCCAAGGGAAAATCCAAAGGTCTTAGTGTGACACATAAAGCTCTTGAAAATTCTAGGCCAGCCTCTTTTCATATAATTAGACGGCTACTTCCTACCCCCATCACCTATTCTCATTCAGTATCTCAGTCTCAGAAGTGCCACTGTTACACACAGAAGCCCAAATCCTTTATCCCTCCATCCACACTGTTGCACTTGCTGCTCCCATCAACCAGAGTGCCCTCTGAGAAATTCCAACCAACTTCCTCATTCAGCACAAGCACCCTCTCTTCTGTTGAGCTTCCCCTAACCTCCACTCCCTGAGTCAGTCCTCCCTCTGTGTCCTCTAGCACCTGATGTTTTTCTATTAGGATGTTTCTTATATTACATTTGAATTATCTTTTCCAGATCTCATCTCTGGTATTAGATTATGAGCAGGGGCCATATCTTGTTCCTCCTTGCATGCCAACACACAACGCAGCATCTAAAAGGTGCTTGATGAGCTCGTGTTGAATGGACGATTGGGTGAATTGTGATGGGTCTTTTGCACACTTTCATCATCACAAATTCACAATTAATGTTGCTACAGATACCTCTATGCTTCCTGTCTTCTTTTAGTGCCTGGATTGTACTTCTTAGTGTATTGCTTTCCCTCCTTCATTTTAAAGCATCTGCTCACTGTGCCACCTTGCCTATGACTCTGTTCTAGTTTCCCCTGCTCAGTGGCACCTCTGGCCCCTATGCCTCCACTCTCTGCAGGGACAGGAAGAAGCTGTGTCCCATCTGGGATCTTGCTGCTGGGAGTGGGAAGGCACAGAGTGGTCCTGCCACCCACTGCCCCCTCCCTCACCCCATCTTCCTCAGCACTGGGAGCAGGCCTGGGAACCTGATGAGCTAATCCATTCCGCCTCAGCCAGCCGTGAGGGTACAGTGGGAGGAGACATTCTGCAAATTAAAGAAATAATCGGAGACTCATTTGCATGCACTATTGATTCTGGTTCCAGGAAATGTTAATAGCAGCAGAGAGTGGGACCCTCAAACTGCTTTATACTGAAAAGCACCCCTTCTACCTTTTCAATCCCAGTAGTATTACTAGGGAGTGATTCTCTTGATTAATTAGTGAGAATATGCAGGGCCGCATCCCCTGTGTGGGGTAATCGTTATGAACTGTAACTTTTCCGAATAAGACAGCCTTTTAGCTTCTTCTAAATAATTTCTTTTTGAAAAGGTGGCTGAAGCAATAGCACTTTTTGAATGTGTATCACTCTATTTGTATGACTGGTACCAGGAATTTTCTCGTCTTCTTTCCACAGTGTTCACCCTTGGATGAAAGTACCAGGAGAAAGCCCTGAAACCCCACGAGTCCGCCCATTTGTTGAAATCAGTTCAAGATCATCCAGGTCTGCAAAACTCGGCTGAAGCAGCTTGTTGCATAATTTACCAGAGAAAAGAGGGCCATCTGGAGAGCCAATCTGGAGAACTCGAGCAAAGGCACAGTCTTTTTTTTCCCCCTCTTAAGTTATCCTGATTAACTCCCTGCCTATATTAGGCCTCAGCAGTCCTTGGCCTGTGTCCTGAAAGATGGAGGTCCAGGTCAAAGGCCTTGAACTTCCGGCGTTAAACTCTAACCCAGTATTACCTGGGCCACAACTGCTAGTAGCCCCTCCCACCATCTCTGTTCCAGGTACTCAGTCACCTCCCACCGATTTTACCCCATGACACTGTGGGGGCATGTGTCATTCCAAAGGACAGCTGCTTTACGCATATGCAGAGGAGGCAGCTACCCACAAAGGGATGTGGGAAAGCTCTACTAAACTGAAAAAAAAAAGAAGAAAAATCTGTCTTAGCCTGTAGTAAGGAGTAAGTCATTTCTTCCATAGAGATTAAATCCTTTGTGTTAAAGCAATCTATTCCTATTTGAATACAGGGCATGCAAATAATTCTTTGAGAGACTTATCACAATAAATTGTTATCAGAGAATAACATCTTGTCAACTGTGTAAGTGATTTCTAGAGGGTGTAAAGAGGTCCTGCAGAATTTTGCCTCCATAAGGGCTTGGGTGAGTTCCCAGGTGGTGCAAATGGTTAACACACTTGGCTGCTAACTGAAAGGCTGGAGGTTTGAGTCTACCCAGAAGCAACTCAGAAGAAAGGCCTGTCGACCTACTTCTGAAAAATTTCTTTGAAAAACCTTATAGGACACAGTTCTACTCTAACTGTGCTATCCTAACGCACGGGGTTGCTCTGAGTCAGAATCGACCTGACAGCAACTTTTTTTTTTTTAAGAAACTGGCAGGGAGGCTAAAGGGGGACCCCATCAACCAGCCCCTGCCTTCTCTCTTCAGTGTGTTCCAGCCTGTCCCCTATTCCTGGCTGCCCTGTGGCCTGGAGTCACCTATGTGCTAACTCCAGAGTGTTTTCCTGTAATGTTTCATTGAGAAGCTTTCTGAGCTGGGACGAAAAACACACAGTGATCGATTTATGATATCTGCCACAGGTGTGGGATGAAAGCATGTACCAGGAGTTGTCCAGCCCTGTCTTAGTCACTTTTCTTAGTTTACTTGGTTCAATGATCGCATACAGATGTAGTTGAAGTCCAGCCTAGAATTTAGCAAGTTAAAATAACTAGAGCCTGACATTGGGCAAGTTATATAACTTTCTAGGCTTCATTTTTCATCTATATAATAGACATAACAATATTATATTTTAAATAACCCAACACATGTATGGGTCTTGCCACATAAATATATGTTCTGATACAAAATGTTTGCTTTCCTTTTCTTTCTTATGTATCTGCAATGCACAGATTTTAAACAAACCAATTTTAAGCCCCAACAGAGTAAAATTTCTTCCATGTGTACCTCAGGGGTTCTAGAGTTCAGGCTGCTCCTGGCTCCATTTCTCCAATGGCAGTGCACTTTCAGCTTCCTCTCCTGCCAACACCTTGAACTTGGGCGTGTGAGGCCAGGGAGGATGTGTGCAGTCTTGCATGAACTTCTAGGGTGCCTTTGCTGAACAATGTTTTAATTATGGCCTTTCAGTCTCAACTGCACCTGCCCATTTCACTATCAGAAAGAAAATCTCTCTTTTCTTCCTTGTTTCACTGTTATACTTTAGAACCATGATTGTTTTGTCGAAATGGATATTGGCTAAAGAAGGACAAACCTCAAAGGATTTGGATTAAGTTCTCTTTCTGATAAACATGATGGAATTTGAAGGCTCCAGGGAATCTTATTCAAACTACCTTAACCTTTGGGGCCCATGAAAACTGGAAGAAAATTTTCTTTCTTGCCTCTTTTTTGTGTTTCTTATCATCAGAGGGGACCGAGCTGTAAGATATGTCACTCCAAAACCTTAGCTGTGATTGTTTTAGAATGTATCTTGAGATCCTTGAAATTCATTGTTTGCGTACTTGCAAAATATGAATAATAAACTAATCCTTGGCCTAAAATTTTCTCTGCCTTTGGATTGTCAAAGGACAGCATGGTGAAGTGTATGGGTGGGCCCCTTTTCTAAATAATGTTTTTCGATGCAGAAGATAAAACACATGGCGTTTAAAAGAAAACCAACTGTACTGAAATAAGTTTTCTCTGTGAGCCCAGGTCGAAGATGCTGAGGTGAGTGCACATTCCCCAAGCAGCAAATTAGTTTCTTTTGAGCTGCAGAAAGATCTTTAAAAGTAACATTTGCTGGTTTTTGTTTTTGTTTTGTTTTTTAATAGACTTTGCTTTTTCGAGCAGTTTTTAAGTTTACAGAAAAATTGAGCAGGTAGTACAGAACATACCCCCTCTGGCCTCTGCACGCTGTTTTTCCTGTTATTAACATCTGACATTCCTGTAGTACATTTGTTTCACTTAATGAACCAATACTGATGCAATACTAACAATTGAACTCCATCATTTACTTTAAGGTTCACTCCTCGTGTTGTACAATTTAATGTATGTTGACAAATGCACAATATCATATGTCTACCATTACGGTATCATGCAGAGTAGTTTTATTGCCTTAAAAATGCCCTGTGCTCCACCTATTCATCCCTCCCCTCTCCTCCTGAGCCACTGATCATTTACCATCTCTATAGTTTTATCTTTCGTAGAATGTTATATAATTGAATTAATACAGTAGATAGCCTTTCAGACTGGCTTCTTTCATTTGATAACGTGCGTTTAAGGTTCTTCCACATCTTTTCATGGCTTGATAATCCATTTCTTCTTATCACTGAATAATGCTCCAATGTATGGATTTATCTGTTTGTTTATCCGTTCACCTATTGAAGGATATCTTGGTTCATCCAATTTCTGGATTACGAATAAGGCTACTATAACTAAGATGCATTTCGTATTATACATATATATGCTGCTTATTCAGTGAAGGTATACAATTTGGGAAGTACGGTAGAACTATAAAGACAAATTGAAAAACAACCTAGAGCTGCTTTTCCAAAGAATATGGGAACCATAATTCAGGTCTGATAAAGAGAACGCTTTGCTAGTTCAACAAACGCAGTAAAAGGCAGTAAAGACACAGATGAATAGCAAGTGCAACTTGTGAGAACCTTTCAGTCAACACTGAGTCCTGTAATTTTAAGAGTTGAATGACACATAGAAGCTCATCTAATCCCAGAGTGCCAAACCTAGGATGAGCATCCAACTTGTCTAGAGAGAATTTGAAAACTTTTAGATTTCCAGGTTCTACCCTGACCTCCAAACCCAGAACCTCTAGAGATGGGACCAGGGAATCAGTACTGTTAAAAGGTTTCTTAGGGAAGCCTGATTATTAGCTAGGTTTGGGACCCACTAATAAATACAACCTGACTCAATGCAGAATATTCTCTAACAAGGTCTCTAAATGCTGCTTCCAAAGCACTGTCTGGGTCTGGAGGTTCAGCTTAAATGCCTCAGTGCAGACTGTCCAAAAAGGGGGTCATCACAGAATTTGGTGGTAATAGAAAAACAGGTCCGTGCTCTAAAACCTCCATTCCTGCTTAGCTGCATCCTCATTACATAGCTACATTCTATTTTTCATGCCCCAGTGCACAGAGGAAGGGGGTGGGGCTGGCTGGCTGGCTCCAGCAGGGGCTGGACAGAGTTTGAGGGGGGTTGGGGGGCGACTGATACTTGGAGTGACTCTCCGAATCTGGATCTTAGGCTTTTTCATCCTCGCGAAGACTACCTGCTGCGTTTTATTCATTAGCACCTACAAGGGACTAATTGCCATCAGGCATGTAGGTGGAATTCCTGGCAGGGAGCAAGAAATGGAATAGGTTTGATGACAACCAATGATCTGCCAAAGCCCTGTCAGAAGGAGAACAGAGTCTTGCTGTCACTCATCCACCCCTTTAAATTCAAATGAACATGCTTCTGAGTGGGGAGGGGGAGGGGTTGGCACCCATCCAACTCAGCATTGACGATACTGTACACTTTTACTGTATATGTGCAAGCCACTGTTCCTGGTGGTGCTGCTTCTAAAACGAGGAAATTAGAGAAAAGAGAGTGGTGACAGAGAGGGAAAGATGGAGAGAGAGAGAGATGAGGCCTTCATTCCAGCCAGTTGTACTTGCTGCTTTCTCTAATGTCAGTGTCTAGAGGTGACTCAGGCATTAGAGACGGACATCAAGGGTCTGCACCTCATGGAATTGTCTACATAGCTCTGTGTTAATACACAGAACATGTACACATGCCCTCAGGGTTCTTCATTTTCTCAAGGAGGTTCCAGAAAAGACGAAGGGCCACTGTCGGAGAGCATCAAGGCTATTATAAAGCTCTTGGAGGTCACTCTCACACAAACCAAACGAAGATCCCCTGGCAGGAAGAATTTCAAGCTACCAGTGAAGCCTCACTGATCCAAATTGCAGTTCTGCATGCAGCAGTAATTTCAGGAAATTATACACAAGAAGCATGAGTTGCCTGGGTGTGTAACCACATCCCCCAATAGCAGTGGGTAGTAGTAACAGTGGGTGGCAGTGCTCATATATTTAAATCAGATCAAGTTATCCCTGAGAAAATGCCAAGCGTGCTCTTAACTCACCCAAGTGATAAACTTCAACAACTCGAGTAAAGCTCAGTCATTTCACAGATTGCCACACCTTTCCTTCTCCTTCTTGCAACCCATTCTCCTCCTCTCTGCTATTTTTTGCTCAAGGAGGGAGTACGCCACTTCCACCCTCTGCAGTGCAGATAACTGTTACTTGATAAAGTGGAGAAATGACTCAGCTACCTCACACTGTTTTATTGAAGGAAGCTGCAAAATCGCTGGTCTCAAATAACTTCAGCAGAATGATGGAAAATTATCTATCTTAGATAGAGGTGTGGTTGAAGACAAAAGGCTCTATTAAATGATTCCTTAAAGGACTTTTGAAGTTAATTAAGCTAGTGATTGTTTGAAATGGTACCAGGTTATCACTCCAGCCTATGTAACATTATGGGATGTTTCCGGAAATTTGTTTTCAAGAAATTTATCTTATTGAATTCATTTGCTATTTTGTTCACAAGTGCTTTATTTTGTTTTTCCATGCTTGGAATGACTACATTTTATTAAGATGACTGCAAATGTTATGCCAGTGACATTTGTAGGTGGAATCAAAACACCATTAATTAGCTCTATTAAAGAGTTCCCTGACTTCAGCCTGTGTGTCAATAACAAAGACATAGTATATTTTACTTAGCTCTCATGGGTAGCTAATCCTTCCTGGTTCAGCATGTTACCTTAAGGCACCTCTACCCAAACCAAAGGAATACATTAGTTGGAAGGAGTCCATGTGGGAACACTTTACCAGGAAAGTTAGTGGGAAATGAGCATGTTTGTTCTTATTTTGTTGGATAACATTTTTATCCAGTCGCAAAATTGTGCCCATGAGTTTTATACTAATTATATTGATCAGTTGAAGTTTACATGTTTTCAAGAAGGGGTATTTAAACATCAGATGTTAAGGAACCTTCTATCAAAGCCACCAGGTTAGTGGAGTTGGGTAAGATAAAGAGGAATTTAGGGGGTGAAGTTAGGGAAGAGTGTTGTTTCTCTACTTACCATTCTGTGCCCTGATATTTGGAAAATAATGCAGCTTCGTCTCGCTGTATTGTCTGTAAATATATAGACACAATGAACAATGTTGTGAAGCATGAAGGAGGTGGAGGGAGAAAAGGAATGAGAATGAAAGAGCAAAGACAGTAACAGTGCAGATATAGGAATACATCAAACTGTCTACAATTTGGGCTTGACTGAGAGACGGTGGAGAGAAAGGGCAGCAACATGTAGGAATGAACTTTCAATAACTCCCTCTTTGAACTCTTTTCTTTAGCCCACTTTCACTGAGTGAATTAATTATTCCTCTTATTTTGAACCAAATGAATGGTGGATTGGGGCCTCAGCAGAGCCTCCAATCTCACAAAGGGTTGTATGAACCACTAAGGGCCTTGGTAAAATGTGATTTTCCAATATCTTTTACCAGTTGCCCAATCTCAGTCTCAAGCTTCTCTTCTCTTAATTCCTCCAGGTGCCCATTGTTCTCTGGCTGTCCCTAGCTCAGAGCTCACATTTTCATGTCCATCACAGGATGATATCCCACCAGAATTTAGGCACCTTCTCATAGTTAACTACTCCCCAACTTTGTCTCTGTCAAGAGTCACCTACCTGTTCTCTTCCTATTAGCCTCGTGCTTCTGCTTGACTGAGAGTATACATTGTCATCACCTCTTTAAATTCGATGCAAGAATCTCTCATCAAATGTCAAGTTGCTCTTAAGCCAGATTTCATTAATTCAGGCAAAAAAGTGGCCATCTCCACAAATAATCCAAGAAGGAAATATGACGGTGAAGATTTAAAGCTTTGGGAATGTATTTTTGGGTAAATCTCTAAAAATCTCAAAAGCTCTAACACTGCCCTCCCTCTTCACAGGGTAAGTAGAAGCTGTTCCAAGGAAAGTGGACCCCATCCTTTCGGAAGCTTCAAGGGGAATTTGCAAAACTACTCCTTGAGCCAACCCACTCTGTCCTGCTTGGGGGCTTTAGTCAGAATGCTTAGGTGCAGAGCTTTGGTTTTGGATTTGTTCCTATTTCCTGCCTCACACTGTGGACGTGACGTTTCATTTACTTCATCTCTATGTCTCATTTTCCCACTCTTTGACTTTAAACGGTCTGCTCTCTTTCCTGACCCCAGTTCTTGATACTCCAAACTCTTCAGGAAGGGGCAATTATACAGTTAGGGGGACTTCAAATGATATTATATTGAGAGAGATTGGTAGGTATGGAGAAGGAAACACTATTTAGTACCTACTATGTGCCCTTTAAGGAAAAGAGAGTGGAGACAGAGAGGGAGAGAGAGAGGTGTGAGGCCTTCATTCCAGCCAGCTGTACTTGCTGCTTTCTCTAACGTCAGTGGCTATGAGTCTGAATCAACTGGATGGCAGTGGGTTTGGTTTGGTTTTTGATGTGCCCGCTGGGGCCCTGGCGGCACAGCGGTTAAGAGCTATGGCTGGTAACAAAAATGTCAGCAGCTTGAATCCACCAGTTGCTCCTTGGAAACCCTATGGGGCAGTTTTACTCTGGGGTGGCTATGAGTTGGAATCGACTTGATGGCGGTGGATTTTTTTGTTTTTGTTTTCTGTACCCATTAAGGAGCCCTTGTAGCCCAGTGGTTAAGTGCTGGACTGCTAAACAAAAGGTCAGCAGTTCGAACCCACCAGCTACTCCACGGGAGAAAGAAGTGTTCCCATAAAGATTTACAGCCTTAGAAACCCAGCGGGGCAGTTCTACTCCGTCCTATAGGGACCACGCTGAGTTACAATCGACTCCACAGCAATGGGGCATGTGCCGGATATTTTGCATTAGTCATTTCAGAACCCTGACAATCATACCAGGCTATAGTTCTTATTATCCCCATTTGTAATATGAGAAAACTAAGGCTCAGTTGGGTTTCAAACTACTGTACAGTAGATTCTTTGATAAAACCAAAAACCAAACCCAGTGCCGTCGAGTTGGTTCTGACTCATAGCGACCCTATAGGACAGAGTGGAACTGCCCCATAGAGTTTCCAAGGAGCACCTGGCAGATTCGAACTGCAGGCCCTTTGGTTAGCAGCCTTAGCACTTAACCACCACCCCACCAGGATTTCCAATACTTTGATAAGTAGATACAAATATCTACTTTATTTCAAAATATTTACTATCTCTAATGCATTAACCATAGTCTCACAGAAGACACTAGCCTACCTACTTGGCTAAATCTGTGCGTGAAGACCAATATATATGCCACTGTTATTAGACTAAGCAAACCATTACTCATTCAGCAAACACATGATCTATGCTTTAGATATAGAAGGTATAGATGATACGAAGAACAATAAATCATGGTCTACCATTAATTTCTATCAGACTGCTGGAGAGAAATTTAAATAATTATAACATGGTGTAATGAATATTATAATAAAAAATAACAACAACAACAAAAAAGTGATGAGGGAGCAGAACATAACTAAGGAAGGGTTTATTCTGAGAGTTAGGATGTGTTACACTCAAAGTCAGCCAAAGAAAATAGGAGATGTTTGAGCCAGCCCAATGTTTGAGTGAAGATTCTCCAGGTAAGTAAGATGGGCCAGAGTGTTGCAAATGGAGGGAACTCCATGAGTACAGAGCAAAGATACAGAGGCAAGCAAGTGTCCAGTACATTCTGGAAGCTGTGAATAATCTGGGGTAGCTAATGCAGTGCTTCTCAGACTTCTGCTAAATGCTCCTAAGGAGTAAATGTTTTTACGCAAGTTTGAGGTGAGAATGGAAACAGGCTTGCGAAAGTAGAATTTCTTTCGGTTTTTGTTTTGTTTTGCTTTCCTTTAATAAATCTGTCATTCTATTCCATACTGTACCTGTATTTGTTTATAAACAATGTTTTAGAATTGGTTACTATATGAATTATTGATTTTTTCCTGAGGAACATTTAAAACCTCAGGAAAATGTATCTAGTTCATGCTGTGATTTTGTACGTGCCTGGCATACCGCTACCTCAGAGTTTATTTTGAGATGCATGGAGCTCTAATAAATGTTTAGCTCCTATCTGGACTTGAGGTTGAAAATGGAAGCTAGACTTAATTTCGATCCAGATTTTTATGAATTATCAACATACTCTTCATGTAATATGTGCTTTGAGATACAATCTAACTATGCAAAGCAGTTGGTTATGTTGAAAAAATAGGTTATTTGATCAACATTTTCCTAATAATGAGTTGGCTGCCATTTCTCCTCCATTTATCAATTTTTCTCACTACTCTGTGTTGCTTGCATCTGATTCAAAGATGTTAAAAGTACTTCTTGACCCACTTCCTTAGTAAAGTTGCCTAACCTAATGATGGGCAATTAGAAAGAATTATCGATTCTACTTTGAAAACGCAGAAATGCTATATGGTTTGCAAAATACTTTGCCTGGATCAAATTAGTATCTGTCACAGGGAATAGATAAACCCGAATTTGACTTTCATCTTGCCAACTGTAGTGCAAAAAATTCTAGGAGGAAATTCAATTCTACCAAACTCATTCATATTTGATGTTATTTCTATTTTTTTTTTTTTTTTTTTGCCCTTGGAACGCTTAAGCTCCTGTCATCAAGGCTGGTCTCACCCCCCTAGGTCACTGGGAAGGCCCTCTGCCCCCTCTCCTACCTTCAGTGATACCTGAAATACCTTAAGTAGGAGATCAATCAATCAATTTTGCCTCCACAATATGAGTAACACCTAGACCTAAATTCATATAAAGAGATGAAAGCTGAAGCCAGATATTTCCTAAGTCAACAAGTATGAGTTGATAGAGAGAAGGAGAAGACACAGGGGTGCTTGAGGCCAGAAGGTATACCAGCTGTACCAAGACTCAGAGAAAGCAAAAAAAGAAGATGAGTTTATGAACAGCAAAGCCAAATGCCACCTATGCCAGTTTTACCCAAGGCTTGTGCTAATGAAACTCTACAACCCATTCAATGACCTCATGGTGTAAAACACGGTGGCTTGTGCTGGTAAAGGCTAGAAGCATTGAAAGTTATAATCATATATAACTTCATAAAAATCCTAATAAGAAATTTCCATTCTGATGCCCTGAAATACAATTAAAGCTATCTCTAAGAAATCAATTGCAAATACCTAAAACATCCATGAATTTGCTCCAAAACAGTGGAAAGTCCCATAAACATAAAACACTGGCAAAACAATCATGACCCAAATCAAAATCATCTAAATGTCTGTGTATATGATGAGGCTACATGACAAAGTTCTCAAAATTCAAAAAATTGTGTTTTCTCCAAATCCATAAAAATAACAATGAAACTCTGCTTTCAAGTCTTTTGGGTATATACGTAGAACTGGATGGCGCTCAGCTACCATTTCTGAACATTTTGGTCAAAGATTCTATAGAAGAATCCTGATCATATTGAGAAAAAATGCAGAAATGAGAATTTCAAATTCTCATGAAATCCAAAATATCAGCCGTGGAGGCTGGATGAACCCCTGAAACTACTGTCCTAAGATAATCTTTAAACCATAAGCCAAAAGTATCCCCTGAGCTCTTCTCAAAACCAAACAATATTTTAGCTTAACTGGTAAAGAATGCCTGCCTTAAACATTATGCTTTTTTAAGATCGATCTATATGGGCTCAAACTGACAAAAGCAACTGGAAGGGTTAGATAAGAACCTTAGGGGGCAGTGAATTTATGTTAATGGAGGAGGAACAACTCAGAAAAGGAGGGTGAAAGTGGTTGCACAACTCAAAGAATGTAATCGACGTCACTGAATTGTACATGTAGAAACTTGAATTGGTGCGTGTTTTTATTGTGTATATTTTTAACAGCAACAAAAACACGAAATAAATTATTTTTAAAAAATGGTGACAAAGAAGATGTAATTATCACGCTCATACAGGAAAATGTAAAGGGTTAGTTTGCAGATTTTTGTGAAGGAACAAATAATTTGGATGAGAGATGCTATTAATAACTATAAATAAAATCAGCAAGGAATCAAAAGCTCTTTGTAGATGTTTTCATGTCTTGAGGGAAGGATGATTTGAAGCCATACAAAGCAAAGTGAGTTAACTCTGCCTACTGAGGCTCTAAAGGCATAACTGATCCTAGGAAAGAAAATACTTCCTAGGTGTAATAAGGACAGTTATAAGAAGCTAGAGCAATGGCAAGACTAAAGGCATATCTGATGCGTTACTAGTTTGCATTGTCTTACCCTTGAACTAGTGAAACCCTGGTGACAAAGCGGTTAAGTGCTATGGCTGCTAACCAAGAGGTCAGCAGTTCAAATCCACCAGGCACTCCTTGGAAACTCTATGGGGCAGTTATACTCTGTCCTATAGGGTTGGAATCGACTCGACGGCAGTGGGTTTGGTTTTGTTTTGGTTTACCCTTGAACTGCTTGGACTGCCATTTGCTACTCTGAGGAAGGTTTGAATGTGTCCACTTGTGGAAGAAATAGACATCATTTTCATCAGTCCGTGAAATACATGGAAACTGAATTTCTAGAGTTTTCCTCAGCCCTACAGAATTGGGGATCCCAACACTTATTTATATTATTGAGACGTAATCTTTTTAATCTGATTTCAATAGACAAATAACCCACATGACTGTCACTTCTTTCCCATTTTCCTCTCTGGTTTATTCTAGGAAGGATGGCACTGGCTTCTGTCTTTGTTCCCATCCTTCCAGATGTCTCTGCACTTCTGTACTCTTGAAGAGTTTTGATTCTATCAAGCAAGGATGGACTTAGAGGAAGAACAGAACACTGCCCAGAGTCTTTCAACTATGTGTTAGTTGCAAAATGAAGATGAAGGCAGAGTGGGAGGGGAAGAATCACTCTCATCTCTTTCTTCCTCTGTGACACTGAAAAAATGTGAAATTCTAGAGGAAGGTAGCTTTTTCTAAAATAATTTCACAAACTCTCAGACTAGAATTCCACTCATTCTGTTAACAGGTTCTGTAGGATATAGACTTTATCCCTACATTTTCTGACTTAAAAAGAGAGAGAAGTTATTAGGAAGTGCTTGGCTAGCTGTGTTTTATGGTGCTCCCTGGTTAGAACCAGAGTGATGACAGAGCTACAGAGAATAAGGTATTGAACATAAACGGATTTTTTTTTTTTTATTCCATACTTTGTTTAAAGATGCCACATCTGCTTTTTATTGTTTTCCTGCATCATCAAGCCAAGTTAGGTGATGACCTGAGTATACCTATTCTCCTGACTCTCCCCTCATGAAACACACCAGTTGAAACCTGCCCAAAATGAGAAACGCTCAAACTTGTTGGAATTGGATATAAAGTGAGAGTAAACAGGTGCTAAGATGAGGGCCCTGGTGGTAATTCAGTGGTTAATGCCCTTGTCTGCTAACTAAAAACGTCAGCAGTTCAAAGCCACCAGCTGCTCCACTCCACTGGCGAAAGAAGTGACAGTCTGCTTCTTTAAAGATTTACAGCCTTAGAAACTCTGTGGAGCAGTTCTACTCTGTCCTACAGGGTTGCTATGAGTGAGAATTGACTCAATGGTAGAGGGTTTGGTTTTTGTTTTTCTGGGTTTTAGGTAAGGACCTGGAAAAGCATATGGACTTTGTGTTCATTAAGTGGCCACCTTTTAGTTTAATTTCAGATTTGTGATCATATCCCAGAATTCTGAGCTGCTAAATAAGTGACCTATGGATAAATGAGATAATAAAAAAGTTTTTTTTGCTGTAATTTAGATAAAGCACTCACATTTTACAGAAATGACATCTCATTTATTTTTGAGGTGTATACTGTTTTATTTTACAGCAATTATCTGCTGAGAAAGATTACCAAATACAGAAAGCTCTTGCATTTACAAGACTGGTTTTCCTACAGAGACCAATCCTGTCTAGGAATATAATACTACTTTTAGCCTTTCAGATGCCTGAAGCAATTAAACTAAAACACTATGTTTGAATTTACTAAGGCTGTTTATTTCCCTGATGTTGCCATTTCATCATAGTTACTGGGAGAGGTCAACAATGAATGCAAAAAAAAAAAAAAAAAAGAAAGTAATTTTAGTATTAGTGAAAGAGGATGACTGAACGTCTGATAGAAACTCTGAGGTTAACGAAATGGGATGATGCTCAGTTGCAGGCCACAGTGCAAGACAGAGGAATGAATGTTATATGCCATTTCTAATGGGGTAGGACTTCGAGAACAGTCCACTTTTCTATTTTGGTGTTGATTATAAACAGGGACTGCAACTTGACAGAATTACATACATCTGAATACTTGTACACACAAGCCCAAAGACACAGGGTTGTGCAATGCTACCAAAACATCTGCAAGTACCTTTTGTATCATTGGTTTAAAATCCACTGCTGGGGAAAAAAAAAAAAAAAAGGTTTAAATTGTAAGACAATATTTAGTTATATATATTTTTTATTGAAGCAAAATTCAAATAACATACAATTAACCATTAAAAATTATACAATTCTGTGGCTTTCAATCCATTCAAAACTTTGTACAACTATCACTACCTTCTAATTTCAGAACATTTTCATCACCCCCCAAACAAAGCCCGTACCTATTAAGCAGTCACTACACATTCCCTGCTCTACTTAGTCTCTGGTGACCACTAATCTGCATTCTCTCCCTACGGATTTGCCTATTTTGGACATTTCGTATAAATGGAATCCTACAATATGTAGGCTTTTTGTGTCTGTTTTTTTCACTTTGCATAATGTTTTTAAGATTCATCCATGTATCAGTACTTCATTCCTTTTTATAGATTAATACTATTTCATTGTATGGATATACCACATTTTATTTATGCATCCATCAGATGACGGTCATCTGGGTGGTTTCCACTTTTTGGCTGTTATGAATAGTGGTGCTATGAACATTCATGTACAAGTTTATGTTTGGACACCCACTTTCAATTTTCTTGGATATATAGCTAGGAGCAAAATTGCTGGGTCCTACGGTAATTCTATGTTTAACATTCTGAAGAACCACCAAACTATTTTCCACAGTGGCTCCACCATTTTACATTCCCACCAGCAATGCTTGGGAGTACCAATATCTCTACATCCTCACCAACACTATTTTCTTTTTGTTTTTTCTATTATAGACATCCTAGTGGGTGTGAAGTAGTTATCTCTTTGTAGTTTTGATTTACATTTCCCTAATGGTGTTGAGTATGTTTTCATGTACTTATTAGCTGTTAGTATATCTTTTTTTGAGAGATGTTTATTCAAGCAATTTGCCCATTTTTTAATTTCGTTCTTTGTCTTTTTGTTGTTGAGTTGTAAGAGTTACTATATTCATAATTTATATCACTCTTAAATGTTTTCTCCCACACTGTGAGTTATTTTACACTTTTTAAATAGTGCACTTAACAACAAAAGTTCTTAATTTTGATGAAGTTTGTTTTAGTTATCTCGGGCTGCTGTAACAAAAATACCACAAGTAGATGGCTTCCACAAACAGAAGTTTATTTTCTCACAGTCTAATAGGCTAGAAACCCTGGTGGCATAGTAGTTAAGTGCTGTGGCTGCTAACAAAAAGGTCGGCAGTTCGAATCCACCAAGTGCTCCTTGGAAACTATATGGGGCAGTTCTACTTTGTCCCATAGGGATGCCACGAGTTAGAATTGACTGGACGGCAATGAGTAGTAGGCTAGAAGTCTGAATTCAGGGTGTCAGCTCCAGGGAAGGCTTTCTCTCTCTGTCAGCTCTGCAGGAAGATCCTTGTCATCAATCTTCCCCTGGTTCTCTGCACAGGCTCTGCTCCCAGCACTGCATTCTTTGTGGTATGAGGCTCCCCTGTCTCTCCGCTTGCTTCTTGATTTTATATCTCAAAATGATTGGCTTAAGACACAATCCAATCTTGTAGACTGAGTCCTGCCTCATTAACCTAAATGCCACTAATCTCACTTCATTAATATCATAGAAGTAGAATTTACAACACAGGAAAATCACATCAGATGACAAAATGGTGGACAATCACACCATACTGGGAATCACAGCCTAGCCAAACTGATAACACATTTTGGGGGGAAACAATTCAATCCATAACAAAGTTCACTATAGCTGTTTTTTCTTTTGTTGCTTGTGCTTTTGGAGTCATATCTAAGAATCCAAGGTTATAACAATTTGCCCATATGTTTTCTCGTAAGAGTTTTATATTCAAGGATTTGATTCATTTTGGGTTAATTTTTCTACGTTGTGCAAGGTAAGAGTCCAAGTTTGCTTTTTTGCATCTAGTTGTCTCAGCACAATTTGTTGGAAAGACTTTTATCCCCACCGAGTGGCCTTGGGATTCTTGTTAAACATAAATTGACCATAGAGGTATGGTTTTATTTCTGGACTTTGAATTTTCTTCTATTGATCTGTATGTCTATTTTTCTGTTCGTATCCATACGGTTTTGATTACTATAGCTTTGTAGTAAGTTTTGACATCAGGAACTTTTGAGTACTTCAAATTTGTTCTTATTTGAGATTGTTTTGGCTATTTGGGGTTCCTTGCAATGCCATGAGAAATTTAGGATCAGCTTGCCCCTTTCAGCAAAAAAAAATGCAGTTGGGGTTTTGATAGGGATTGTATTTAATCTGTAGATCAATTTGGGGAGTATCGCCATCTTGACAATATTAAGTCTTCAATACATGAACATGGGATGTCTTTCAATTATTTAAAAAATAATGTTTTACTTACACAACGCTTTGTAGCTTGTCAATGTACAATTCTTTTGCCTCATTGGTTCAATTTATTCCTAAGTGTTTTATTCTCTTTGTTGTTACTATAATTTGAATCATTTTCTTAATTTTATATTCAGATTGTTCATTGTAGGTGTATAAAAATACACCATCTATCACTTTGTCATATGGTGGTGGCTTGCATATAGCTGTGATGCTGGAAACTATGCCACCAGTATTTCAAATACCAACGGAGCTACCCATGGTGGACAGGTTTCAGCGAAGCCTCCAGACTAAGACACACTAGAAAGAAAGGCCTGGTGATTTACTTCTGAAAATTAACCAATGAAAGCTTATGAATCACAACAGAAGATTGTCCAACTTGCTTGCTTTGGACACATCATCCAAATCAAAACCAAACCTCTTGCTGTTGAGTCGATTTCGACTCATAGCGACCCTACAGGACAGAGTAGAACTGCCCCATAGAGTTTCCAAGGAGCTCCTGGTAGATTCAAACTGCTGACCTTTTGGTTAGCAGCCATAGCACTTAACCACTAAGCCACCAGAGTTTCCAAGTTGAGAGGAGAAGGAATGCAAAATATAAATATAAAAAATAAAGTCACGGCATATCAGGAGGGATCAGTCCCTAAAGGAGAACATCACATTTGGTGAAGTAGAGGGCCAGTGAGAGTGAGGGAGACCCTCAGTGAGATAGATTGGCACAATAGCCACTACAATGGACTCAAACATGCCATGATTGTGTGGATGATGCAGGACTGGGCTACGTTTTGTTCCTTTGTACATAAGGTCACCATGAGTTAGAGTAAACTGCACTGTGGCTATCTCTGTATCAGTCTGTCTAGCTAGCTAGCTAGCTAACTAGTTATCATCTATCTACTTATAGAAATATAACTTATTTTTGCATGTGGATGTTGTATTCTGCAGCTTTGCTGACTTTATTAGCTCAATAGTTGTTTGTTTTTTTTTTTAGTGGATGCCTTAGGATTTTGTCTATCAGACAATAGCAGCTGCAAATAGATGTATTTGTACTCCTCCCTTTCCAATATGGTTACCTTTTTATTATTTTTCTTGTCTAATCATCCTGTTGAATGTTGTTAAAGTGATATTGAATAGAAGTTGTGAGAATGAGCATTTTGTCTTGTTTTTGATCTTGGGGGAAAGCTTTCAGTCTTTCACTACTAAGTATGACATTAGCTGTAGGGTTTTTTCATAGAGGCCCTTAGTCAGCTTGAGTAATTACCTCTTATTCCTAGTTTATTTAATTTTTTTTCCATGAAAAGGTGTTGGATTTTGACAAATGCTTTTTCTGTATCAACTGAGACAATTGTTTTTTTTTTTTTCCCTTCTTTCTACCAATATGGTGTATTATACTGATATTTTTATGCTGCCCCACCCTTGCATTCCAGGGATAAGCCTCACTTGGTCATAATATATAATCCCTTAATATGATGCTAGGCTCAGTTTCCTAGAGCTTGGTTGAGGATTTTTGCATCTATATTCATAAGGGATATTAGTATGTAGTTTTGTTTTTGTTTTTTTCCCTTGTGATGGCTTTGTCTGACTTTGGTATCAAGATAACATTGACCTCATACAATGCATTAGCAAATGTTCCCTCCTTCCCTAATTTTTGGAAGAGTTTAAGAAGGATTGGTATTAGTCCTTCTTAAAACATTTGATAGAATTCACCAGTGAAGCAATCCTGTACTGAGCTTTTAATTGTTGGAAGTTTCTTTTTTTTTTTTTTTAATTGATTCAATACTTTTACTTGTAAGTCTATTCAGAATTTCAGTTTCTTCTTCGGTCAATTTTAGTAATTGTGTGCTTGTATTTCATCTAGGTAATCTAATTTGTTGGCACACAATTATCCCTATCATTCTATTTAATCCTTTTTATTTCTGTAAGGTTGGTAGTAATGTCTCCGTTTTCATTCTTGATTTTAGTAACTAGTCTTTCCACTATTTTTCTTAGTATACCTAAAGGACTATCAATTTTGCTGATCTTTTCAAAGAACCATTTTTTGTTGTTGTTGTTGAGTCTCTCTGTTGTTTTTCTATTCTGTTTTGTTTATTTCTGCTCTAATCTTTATTATGTACTTCATTCTGCTTGCTTTGGCTTTAGTTTGCTCATATTTTTATAGTTCCTTAAGGTTGAAGATAAAGTTATTGATTTGAGATCATTCTTCTTTTGTAATGTACACATTTAAAGCTGCAAAGTTCCCTCTAAAACTACTTCACTACATCCTATAAGTTTTGGTATATTTAATTTCTGTTATCATTCCATTTGTAGTATTTTCTTTCTTTCTTTCTTTTTTTTTTTTTTTTTGTCTTGTCCTTCCTTGGTTTTGAAGTCACCAGACAAAACTTTGAATCCAGATTCTACTACTTCTTGGTTCCATTACTTTGGAGAATTTTTTTTTTTTTTCCTCATTTAATTTTTTTTTAATTGTACTTTAGATGATATACTTTTTTAAAAATTGTACTTCTAAAGAAAAAAAACTAGCATCTCATTAAACAGTTAGTACACATATTATTTTATGACGTTGGTTAACAACCCCATGACATGTCAACACTCCCTTCTTGACCTTGGGTTCCCCATTACCAGCTTTCCTGTCCCTCTCTGCCTTCTAGTCCTTGTCCTTGGGCTGGTGTGCCCTTTAGTCTCATTTTGTTTTATAGGCCTGTGTAATCTTTGGCTAAAGGGTGAACCTCAAGAGTAATTTCATTACTGAGCTAAAAGGGTGTCTAAGACCACACTTCCAGGGTTTCTTCAGTCTCTTTCAGGCCAGTAAGTCTGGTCTTTTTCTGTGAGTTAGAATTTTGTTCTACATTTTTCTCCAGCTCTGTCCAGGAACTTCTTTTGCGATGCCTGTCAGAGCAGTCGGTGGTGGTAGCCAGGCACTGTCTAGTTGTACTGGACTTAGTCTGGTGGAGGCAGTGGTAGTTGTGGCCCATTAGCCCTTTGGACTAATCTTTCCCTTGCGTCTTTAGTTTTCTTCATTCTCCATTGCTCCCAAAGAGGTGAGACCAGTGGGGTATCTTAGATGACTGCTCACAGGCTTTTAATACCCCACATGCTACTCACCTAAGTAGAATGTATAACATGTTCTCTATAAACTTATGTTATGCCAATTGAGCTAGATGTTCCCTGAGACCATGGTCCCCACAGCCCCCAGCCCAGTAAATTGATCCCTCAGGGAGTTTGGATGAGTCTATGGAGCTTCCATGACCTTGCCTTGTACATGCTGTGCTGGCTTCCCCAGTATTGTGTACTGTCTTACCCTTTACCAAAGTTACCTCTCGTAGTATTTTCTAATTTCCCTTGCAATGTCTTCGTTTGTCCATTGGTTATTTAATATTGTGTTGTTTAGCTGCACGTATTTGTGTAATTTCAAATTTCCCTTCTGTTATTGACTTCTAGTTCCATTCCTTGTGGTCAGAAAGATACTTTGTATGATTTCAATCTTTTAAATTTTATTGAGACTTGTTTTGTGACTTAGAATGTAGTCTATCATGGAGAATGACCCAAGTGCACTAGAGAAGAATGTGTGTTCTACTCTTGTTGGGTAGAGCAGTCTATATAGGTCTGATAGGTCTAGTTTGTCTATAGTGTTCAAGTCTTACCTTTCCTTGTTTATTTTTGGTCTAATTATTCTATCCATTATTGAAAGCAAAGTGTTGGTATATTCAACAATTATTTTGTATCTATTTCTTCCTTCAAGGGAGGCTTGCACATTGCTATGATACTAAAGAGGTTTCAGCAGAGCTTATGCACTAAGACTGACTAGGAAGAAGGGCCTGGCAATCTACTTCCAAAAATCGGCTAATAAGAACCCTATAAATCACAATGATCCAATCCAAATTTGATCATGGGGATTTGGGGGGACATCTAGGTCAAATGGCATAACATAGTTCATAAAGAAAATGTTCTACATCCTACTTGGATGAGTAGTGTCTGGGGTCCTAAAAGCTTGTGAGCAGCTATCTAAAATACATCTATTGGTCTCATCACATCCGGAGCAAAAGAGAATGAAGAAAATCAAAAACAAAAGGAAAATATCAGTCCAAAGGACTAATGGATGACCTCCACAGCCTGAGCCCAGAACAACTGAATGGTGCCAAGCTACCACCACAAATCATTCTGAAAAAGATCACAATAGAAAGTGCTGGACAGAGCAAGAGAAAAATGTAGAACAAAATTCAAATTCACAAAAAAAACAAACTAAAAAGACCAGACTTACTGGTCTCAAAGAGACTTGAGGAGCCCCCAACACTATGGCCACTGGACACCCTGTTAACTCAGAAAGGAAGCCACTCCTGAAGTTCACCTTTTAGCCAAAGGTTAGACAGACCTACAAAACAAAACATAACATACATGAGGGATGTGCTTTTTAGTTCAATAAAGTATACGAGACCAAAAGGGTGATACCTGTCCAAAAGCAAATACAAGAAGGAAGGGACAGGAAACCTGGATGAATGGACATGGGAAACCCAGGTGCAAAGGGAAAGCGGGAGAGGGCTGACACATTGCAGGGGTTGTAATCACTGTCACAAAACAATTTGTGTATAAATTTTTGAATGAGAACTAATTTGCTCTGTAAACTTTCACCTAAAACGCACACACACACAAAATTGATTATGGGGAAGGTACAGGACTGGGCAATGTTTCATTTCATTGTGCACGGGATCCCCATGAGTCAGGCCAGCTTGATGGCAGCTAAGAACAACAACATCTTTCTTAAATTCTGTCAGTTTAAATTCTACATTTGGGAATCTGTTGTTAGGCACCTACAAGGTTAAGACAAAAAGAATTGCTACTAGGTTTCCAGTTCATACATGCACGGGTTTATTCCAAACAAAACGTGTTTAAACACATCTCTGCGATCAGTGGATGGAGGCAGACCAGTTTTCTCAGTAATACACTGGTCTTAGTCTCCTTATGGTACCTCCAAAAAAAACAGGATACTTTTTGGGCCATGGAAGAAAAACATTTTGAGGTCAAGACTAACACCAAAATTTTAACAGACTAAAACGGACTTCTTCCTAAATCATTGAAACTATGCAACATGTTTATGGGAATGCTGCCCCACATAAAACAGGAGTTTTTAGATGGATCAAGAATTTTAAGGAAGCTTGGGAAGACCTCAAAGATGAGCCAAGAGAAGGAAGGCCACTGAGAAGTTTAAGGCGACTATTTTTTTTGGATTCCAAAGGGGTAATCTTGATAGATTTTCTTGAAAGAGAGAGGATGATCATGGGGGCTTATTATGACAAGTTTTAAGAAAATTGAAAACTGCAATTTTCAATTGCAGGAAAAGGCCAGGAAAGTTGTGCAGACAATTTTTTTTTTCCCCGTCACGTCAGTGCACCTGCTCATCCTTCGAGGGTAGCAAAGGCTGTCCTAGAGAATTTCATTGGGAGATCTTACTCCATCCACTCTATAGCCCCGATCTTGCTCCTTCAGGCTTCTTTTTGTTTCAAAACTGAAAGAACATTTTCAAGGAACACAATTTGTGTCCCTCGAGGATTCCAAAACTGCCATTTTGACATGTTATAAATTGAAGAGAGCAGAAGTCTTCAAGGAAGGGTTAGAGAGATGGAAACACTGCTTTCAGAAGTGTATAGACCTAGATGGAGGATATGCCGAGAAACAATAGCTTTACATTTTGATACTTTTGTTCAATAAATGTTTCTGTGATTTTTTAGCAATACTTTTTGACTTACTCTCACATATATGTATGCATAATTCTTATATCTTCTTGAGGGGGTGACCCTTTTATTATTATATAATATCCTTTTTTCCCTGTTGTAACCATTTTTGTCTTAAATCTGTCTTGTCTGGTACTAGTACAACCTCTCCAGCTCTCTTTTGGTTACTGTTTGCATGTAATATCTCTCCCCATTCTTTCACTTTTCAATCTACTTATTTCTTTGGTTCTAATGTGAGTCTCTTGTGACAGTATACTGTTTGATCATTTTTTAAAATTCTTTCTGCCAATCTCTGTGTTCTAATTGGAGATTTGAATTCACTTACACACTAAGGTAATTATGCAAATTAGGCCTTACTTCTGTCATCATGTTATTTGTTTTCTTTATGTATAACTTTTTTATTGCTCAATTCTTCCATTATTGCCTTCTTTTGTGGTAGGTAGATATTTTCTAGTGTACCATTTTGAGTTAATTTCTGTTACTTTTTCTATATATATATTTTTAGTTATTTTCTTAGTGATTACCCTGGGAACTACAATTAACATCTTAATTTATACCAAGGCAGTTTTAATTAATGCTAACATAGTTTCAATAGTATTTAAAAACAACAACTACTTCTATATAGCTCCATTCCCGTGTGGTGTTATTGCCACAAATAACATTTTTACACATTGTGTACCCATCAACATTGAATTATAATTATTATTTTATGTAGTTGTCTTTTAAATCATACAGGAAAAAGAGAAGAGTTAAAAACCAAAAATACATTAATACCTCTTTTTCCTTCATGTACTTAAGCTTTCCCAGTATCCTATACGTCTTCACACAGATTGGGGGTAATATCTAGTGTCCCTCCATTTCAGCCTAAAGGACACCCTTTAGCATTTCTTATATGGCAGTCCTACTACTACTAATGGACCCGCTCAGTTTTGTTAATCTTGGAATGTCTTAATTTTTCTCTCATTTTTGAAGAACAATTTCACCAAATATAGAATTCTTGGTTGACAGTTTATTTATTTATTTTTCTTTCAGAACTTAAAAATATGCCATCTCACTGCTTTCTGGCCTCCATTGTTTCTGCTGAGATATCAGCTATTGTGTCTCTCTTGTTGCTTTCAATATTCTCTCTTTGTTTTTGACAGTTTTATTATAATATGCCTCAGTGTAGGTCTCCTTGAGTTTATCCTACTTGGGGTTTGAATGTGTAGATTCATCTCTTTCATTAAATTTGGGAAGTTTCTGACCATTATTTCTTCAAATATTCTTTCTTTCCCTTTCTTTCTCTCTTCTCTTTCTGGGAATCCCATTTTGCATATGTTAGTGTGCTTGATGGCATCCCACAGGTCACTTAAGTTCTTCTCATGTTCCCTCATTCTTCTTATTCCTCAGATTAAGTGATCTCTATTGGTATATCTTCCAGTTCATTGATTCTGTCTTCTGACTTCTCAGATATGCTGTTAAACCCTTCTGGTGAATTTTTTATTTTAATTATTGTGCTTTTCAACTGAAGAGTTTCTATTTGGTTCCCTTTTTTTTTTTTATTTTCTCTTTCTGAATTGATATTCTCTGGTGATACATTATTCTCATGATTTCCTTTAATTCTTCTTACATAGTTTTATTTAACTCTTTGCATGTATTTAAAATGGTTAATTTAAACTCTTTGTCTAGTAATCTAATAATTTCCTCAGGGGCAGTTTCTATTAATTATTTTTTCCTGTGTATGAGTCAGACTTTCTTGCTTCTTTGCTTGTCTTATATACTTTTGTTGTTGTTGAAAACTTGACATTTTGAGTATTATAATGTGGCAGCTCTGGAAATCATATTCTCTCCCCTCCTCCAGTTTTCTGTTACTACTTGTGTGGTTACTGTTGTTTATTTATTTAGTAACTTTTTTGAACTAATTTTATAAAGTCTGTATTCTTTGTCATGTATGACCACTGAATTCTCTGTTCAGTTAACTCGGTGGGCAGTAGTAACTTGGCAGAGATTTCCTGAAATCCCCGCAGCCAAAAATAAATTTCCTAGCCTTTGCACATGAATGCTGTGTGAGTTGGGGCATGCCTTCAACATGAGCTGGGCATTTTACAACTCTGAAGCCTTCACTTCCTACCTGTGCAGAGCCTAAATGTCAGCCAGAGGGGAGAGCTTAGGGCCTTGTCAGGTTTTTCTGAGTATCTGCCCAGTCTTAAGCATTTATGTGTCCTTCTCAATTACCAGGAATATGAGAGAGATTTTTCAAAGCTTTTATTTCCTAAAGTATCTCAATCCCCAACATTTGCTTCCAATCTTTCAGTCTGTCCATTGATTGCCTCAACTGTTATCTCTTGCCCTTTTTATCAGTAACTGATACATTTTCCTTTAAATGTTTTTGACAAAAATCTCCAGTAGCTTCCTCTCTGCACTGAGTTAGGCAAAATGAAGGTAAGCCCTTTGTACCAGTCTTTCAGGGAACCACCAGATGGGTAAAAAGAAAGAACACAATTCTCTGAGAATAAGAAACTCACAGCAGGAATGTAGGCTGCCACCTTCAAGAATGCAACCAAGCTAGGAAGGAGAAGATAGGGAAAGAGTACAAATGCCACAAAGCTCTCTATCAAAATTCAGTCACCCTTTTCTTGATTAAACATTTGCTTTGTTGCTGTAAACCTTTGACTATTTTCCATGTTCTGAAAAAGTTGACTCTGATGGTCTTTGTCAGCTTATTTTTGTGGAGTGACACAGCCTTGAAGCTCTCTACTCAACTATTTTCACTGACTTCACACTCTGGGTTATGTATTTTTATGTAAAGCATCAGAGCTATTGTGGGTTTGTTTTTGTTTTTGTTGTTGTTGTTTTTTTTTAAGTATCCAGGCATACACAAGGAAACAGAGTTAAAACTATATTTTAGGGGAACAGAGTACGATTTATCACATAACTGAAGCGTTGGATAGTTTAATCCCTTCACAACAATTTTGCTTCTTAGAGAGAAGAGAGTCAGATCACCTCAATGAAACATTTGATCAAGGCTGTTAAGTCATTGGGCTCCTGAGATTTCATTTCATTTAACAAAAAATTATATGGGAGATTATTCTAAGCACTTCATAAATATTTAACTTGTTTTATCATTACAACAGTTCCAGGAAACAGGTAATAATAGTACCTCCACTTATAGGTTGATAAACGGAAGCATAAAGAAGTAACTGTCCCAAAATCCCATGACCTTAATCACTAACGTACCTTACTTCATTAGTTTGTGTTCACTTAGTACCTGGGGCTAAGCCACTTTTACCAAAAAGACCCACTCTTCTAACCAAATAGATCACAGGAGGTATCAAGACTCGATCACATGCTACCCCAGATCAACCTCAGGGATGATGGACAAAGTAGGCTCAGATGTTGGCTCCATTCTGCAGTTTATACTCCTCCCCTTTCTTTCATCATAAGCTCCACTTGTGTCTTTTTGGGGGGTTGGGGAGAAGTAAGGCACATGGGGAGGCACTGATTTCCTTTCTTGTCAATCAATTCCTTTAAAAAAAATTATTTTATTTATTTATGTTGTTGAGAATACACACTGCAGAACATACACCAATTCTACAATTTCTACATGTACAATTCAGTGACATTGATCACATTCTTTGAGTTGTGCAACCTTTCTTACTTTTCTTTTTTGAGTTATTCCTCCCTCATTAACATAAACTCACTGTCCCCTGAGTTTCTTATCTAAGCTTTCGGGTTGCTGCTGTCAATTTGACCTCATACAGATTGATCTTAAAAGAGCACAATGCTCAAGGCAGACATTCTTTACTAGATAAGCTGAAGTATTGTTTGGTTTTGAGAAGACTTCAGGGAATATTTTTCATTTAAGTTTTAAAAAATTTCTCAGGGCAATAGTTTCAGGGGATCATCTAGCCTCCATGGCGCCCAAAAATCTAGATTTCTTGAAATTTTAAAAGTCTGTTCTGCATTTCCTTCCTTTTGATCAAGATTCATCTATAGAATCTTTGATCAAAACATTATGTAAAGGTAGCCAGGTAGCATCTCGCAAATACACTTCATTCAGGTTAATCTAAATCCGTCAGAAAATATCTAATAATATTGAAACTCAAATAGAAAAAGGGGTATGGTTTCAATTCATGTGTTTCCTGATTCATGTCCTATGCGAATTCCTACACAAATTCATGTCTATCTCCTCTAAGCAGCCAACTTCGTACAAAAAAGTTATTGGGAAGAATGCATTTGTCAAAACGCAAAATCTGTGGTATAATACCTTTCCTCAAAACACTAAACAACACATTCCCTGGCATTCCCTTAATTTACAAATTCAGGTGATACTCCAAACTTAGACGTAGCATTAGCCGGCAATCTACATGGACGGTTTACTAGACAATAAATAAAAATAGGTAGGAAAAAGAAATACTTAGCCAGACAACTTCCCGTGTCCCCCAGTAAGAAATATTCTGGTTAATAATATCAGAATTCTCTTAAATTCCCATAGCCTTTCATTCCTGTGTCATTAGAAAACAAGCCCTTCCCATTTAAGTTCTCACTGTTAAATCTATCTCTTTGTATCCGTATGGATATCAACCGCTAATCCTTAGACAAGAATTGTTTTAAGAGGACCAGTAATAACAGTTGAGAACAAAATAATTAACATAATGAATTTGATCTGGGGCTTTTTGATTTTGAGGTGTCTGCAAAGTTTCTAGGAGGAATAACTAAAGCGTTTGGAAATGTTTGTTTTTAAACTCACAAAGTGAAAGAGCTTGAGGACATACTTAAAGTTTTGAATAATTTTCATACATTTAAGCTGAAATTTCTTTGGGAAAATAAAATCTGTGGCCCTATTACAAAGGGTCTTATAAGCAAGGAATATGCGGCATTTTATTTTTTTTTCAAGAAGTCTGTTACTATCTCTATACTTAGAAAGAAATACAGTAGTATCAAAGGATATAATGAGCTGACTATAGGAAAATCTGAAAATAGACAAAGAGGTCTAGAAAGTAGAACCATGGAAATGGAAACTGATGTAACAGGAGAGGTAAGACAAAAGAGAGGGAAGAAATGCCATTTATTAAAAAAATGGAATTTTTTTTTTTTTTTTTGGTTTTGATAGGAGCAAGGTTTGATGTTTTGATATGAGAAAGATTAGTTTACTTCAGATTTAAGAAATCTGCAGGACATAGTGGGATGCTGGACTGAATTTGAAGAAATAATTAGGAATATTCCTAAGCACAGGAGTGTCTAATATTCCCTTCTAAATGATTTGTGCTGCCACAGTATTAACGTGCTGGATTTTAGGTTTGTGATTGTTTATTTTGTTTGTTTTTATGGAAACAAATCAGCTGGGTTAGATGTAAGAAAAACATACATGGCTTAACAATGGCAATCCATAAACCAAAAAGAATCAGCAAAATCCAAGCTCCTTCTGCGTATAGTTTAGGGTTTGAGTCAGCTTCACTCTTCATCTCCAAGGATAGGTTTCCTTATATAAAATATAGGATACTCTGGGTTTTTGGGTAGCAGAAATATGTATGCTTTCGGCTTGAGCAAGAAGGAGCTTCATGGAGCTTGCCAAACTGAGGACTAAACACCAGCAAGAGAGGATATAAACCTGACTCTAAACCTTAAACCTCTGACACAAATTCAGTATTCAAATACTGGCAGCTGGCAGCCCTGTGATAAACTATTGTATCCCTCCACCAAATCTTTGGCTGTAGGAGAGTATTACTTAGGTACCAGGTGGCCTCAGGCCATATACAGTATGCAGCAAAGAGGATATAGAGATGAATAAGACAAGGTCTCTATTCTGTAACACATAGTCATGATCTAGTGAGAAGGGCAGCTATTTCCCCATAAAATTAAAGAGCAGTATAATTGGTGAAGATATGAGCTGAATGAGGCAGAACAGCTCAGAGGAAGAAATAACTGATTCTTTGGAGTGTAGCTATAATATTTGCCTCCCTTTTACAGCTTAGGAAACCCTATGGGACAGTTCTATCTGTAGAACTCTGGGGTTGCTATGAGTCAGAACTGACTCAACAGCACACAGCAACAACAACTCTCCCAGACCCCCCCTCTCATCTAAGTCCTCTGAAATTTTGAACATAAGACCACTATGGTGGAAAATTTTTACAGAACTCTATAAGGAAGACTAAGTGAGCCCTGGTGGTGCAGTGGATAAGTGCTTGGCTGCTAACCAAAAAGGTTGGCAGATCAAACCCACTAGCCATATCTCAAGAGAAAGATATGGCAGCATTCTCTTGTAAAGATTAAAAAAAAATTAGACCCTTGGAAACCCTATGGGGCAGTTCTATTCTGTCTATTGGGTCGCTGTGAGTTGGAATCGACTCAACGGGAACAGATTTGTTTTGTTTTGTTTTGTTTTTTTGGTTTTGCAGAGGAGAATATTTTTGCAGATTCACATATTTTCAGGCTAGCATTGTCATAGAGAAAAAAGAGATTCCATCATTCTTCTGGCTGTTACGGATGTGTTACCTAATTTAATTCTCATATCTACATGAGGTTGGTATTATTATTGCCACCTGGGAAATGAGGAAACAGGAGAACAGAGAAGCTAAATAGCTCCTATATGCCTACACAGTTAGTAAATGGGCAAGCCAGAATTCAAATCCTTATCTGCTTGATTATAAAGCTTTCACTTTTCCCACTGTGTGAAACTCAATCCCCCAGTGTGGAGTTATGATGTATTTCTTCATTATATAAGATGGTATATGCATTGTAACATCTGCCCTAAAATAAAATACACACATATATACCAAACAAGTTGTCATTGGGTCAATTCTCACTCATGGCGACCCATGTATTTCGGAGTAAAACTGTACTCAGTAAGGTTTTCCATGGTTGTGACCTTTCAGAAGTAGATCATAGGGCCTTTTTTCTGAGGTGTGTCTGGGTGGATTCAAATCATGGCCCTTTCATTTAGTAGCCAAGTGCTCGATTGTTTGCACCAACCAGGGACTCTCTCTCTCTATATATACATATATATGTATATATACATACATATATCAGTTTTTACTATTTTTATATTATAAATATTGATGTATTTATTGTTTATTACCATAACTGGTCTGTCAGTTTGTTATACTGTGGAGGCCTGCATGTTGCAGTGATCCTGGAAACTATGCCACCTACAAATACCAGCAGGGTCACCCATGGTGGACAGGTTTCAGTGGAGCTCCCAGATTAAGACAGACTAGGAAGAAGGACAAGGTGGTCTAATTCTGAAAAAATTGGCTGGTGAAAACCTTATGAATAGCAACAGAACATTGTCTGATATGATGTGGGAAGATGAGTCACTCAGGATGGAAGGCACTTGAAATATGACTGGGGAAGAGCTGCCTCCTCAAAATAGAGTTGACCTTAATGACTTGGATGGTGTCAAGCTTTTGGGACCTTCATTTTCTGATGTGGTAGGACTCAAAATGAGAAGAAACAGCTGCAAACATACATTAATAATCAGAATGTGAAATGTATGCAGTATGAATCCAGGAATACTGAAGTCATCAAAAATGAAATGGAATGAATTAAGATCAATATCCTAGGTGTTTGTGAGCTGAAATAGACTGATATTGGCCATTTTGAATCTCACAATGATATGGTCTACTACGCTGCGAATGACAGATCGAAGAGGAAAGGCATTGCATTCATCATCCAAAAGGACATTTCAAGATCTATCCTAAAGTATAACTCTGTCAGTGATAGAATAATATCCATATGCCTAGAAGGAAGACCAGTTAATATGGTTATTATTCAAATTTACCCATCAACTGCTATCCCAAAGATGAAGAAATTGAAGATTTTTACCAACTCCTACAGTCTGAAATTGATCAAACATGCAATCAAGATGCATTGATAATTACTGGGGTTTGGAATGTGAAAGTTGGAATCAAAGAAAAAGGATCAGTAGTTGGAAAATATAGCCTTGGTGGTATAAACAACACCTGAGATCGCATGGTAGAATTTTGCAAGGTCAGCAACTTATTCATTGCAAATACCTTTTTTCAAAAACATAAACAGAGACTATACATGTGGACCTCAACTTGTGCAATACACGGGAATCAAATCAACTACACCTGTGGAAAGAGATGACAGAGAAGCTCAATATCATCAGTGGGCAGGGGCTGGCTGCAGAACAGACCATCAATTGCTCATAAGCAAGTTTAAGCTGAAGCTAAAAAAAAATAAAAACAATCCAAGAGATCCAAAGTATGAGACCATATCAAGAATAGATTTGACAACTTGAGCACTAATGACCAAAGACCAGACAGATTGTGGGATGACATCAAGGATATCATACAAAAAGAAAACAAAAGGTCACTAAAAGGACACGAAAGAAAGAAAAGACCAAAATGGATTTCAGAAGAGACTCTGAAACTTGCTCTTGAGTATGAAGTAGCTAAAGCGAATAGAAGAAAATGATGAAGTAAAAGAGTTGAACAGAAATTTTCAAAGGGCAACTGAAGAAGACAAAGTAAAATACTACAATGAAATGTGTCAAGACCTGGAGTTACCAAACCAAAAAGGAAGAACACACTTGACATTTCTCAAGCTAAAAAAACTGAAGAAAAAATTCAAGCCTCGAGGTGCAATATTGAAGGATTTTATGGACAAAATGGAGCACTGGTGGAGCAGTGGTTAAGAGTTTGGCTACTAACCAGAAAATAGGCAGTTCAAATCCACCAGCCGCTCCTTGGAAACCCTATAGGGCAGTTCTATTCTGTCCTATATGGTCCCTATGAGTTGGAAATAACTCGATTGCACCTAACAACAATAACATGGGCAAAATATTAAATGTTGCAGGAATCATCAAAAGAAAATGGAAGAAATATATGCAGTCACTATACCAAAAAGAATTAGTGGATATTCAACCAATTCAGGAGGTAGCATATGATCAAGAACTGATGGTAGCTGAAGGAAGAAGTCCAAGCTGCACTGAAGGCACTGGTGAAAAACAAGGCTCTGGGAACTGACGGGACACCGATGGAGATGTTTCAACAAACAGATGCAGCACTGGAGATGCTCACTCATCTATGCCAAGAAATTTGGAAGGCAGCTAGCTGGCCGATCTACTGGAAGAGATCTATATTTGTGCCCATTCCAAAGAAAGGTGATCCAACAAAATGCAGAAATTATCAAACAGTATCATTAATATCACACACAAGTAAAACATTGCTGAAGAGAATTCAAGAGTGGTTGCAGCAGTACATTGATGGAGAACTGCCAGAAATTCAGGCCAGATTCAGAAGAGGTTGTGGAACACAAGTGATATCATTGCTGATGTCAGATAAACCTTGGCTGAAAGCAGAGAATACCAGAAAGATGATTATCTGAGTTTTATTGATTATGCAAAGACATTTGACTGTGTGGATCATGACAAATTATGGATAACACTGTGAAGAATGAGAATTCCGGGACACTTAATAATACTCAAGAGGAACCTGTACATAGACCATGAGACAGCCATTCGAACAGAGCAAGGGGATACTGCATGGTTTAATATCAGGAAAGATGTGTGTCATGGTTATATCCTTTCACCATATTTATTCAGTCTGTATGCTAAGCAAATAACCCAAGATGCTGGACAATGTGAAGAAGAAAGAGACAGCAGGATTTGGAGGAAGACTCATTAACAACCTGCATTATACAGATGATACAACCTTGCTTGCTGAAAGCAAAGAGGATGTGAAACACTTACTGTTGAAGATCAAAGACTGTAACCTTCAGTATGGATGATACCTGAATACATAGAAAACAAAAATCCTCACAATTGGACCAATAAGCAGCATCATGATAAACGGAGAAAAGATTGAAATTGTCAAGGATTTCGTTTTACTTGGATCCATAATCAATGCCCATGGAAGCATCGGTCAAGAAATCAAATGACATATTGCATTAGGTAAATCTGCTGCAAAAGACCTCTTTAAAGTGTTGAAAAGCAAAGATGTCACTTTGAGGACTAAGGTGCCCCTGACCCAAGCCATGATATTTTCAACTGCCCCTTATGCATATGAAAGCTGGACAATGAATAAGGAAGACAAAGGAAGAGTTGATGCCTTTTTATTATGATGTTGGTGAAGAATATTGAACATACCATGGACTGCCAGAAGAACTAACAAGTCTATCTTGGAAGAAGTACAGCCTGAGTGCTCCCTGGAAGGGAGAATGGCAAGACTTTGTCTCAAGTACTTTAGGCATGTTATCAGGAGGGACCATTCCCTGGAGAAGTTCTCATGCTTGGTAAGGTAGAGGATCAGCAAAAAAGAAGACCCTTGGTGAGATGGATTGACACAGCGGCTGCAACAATGAGCTCAAACATAACGAAATTTGTGAGGATGGTGCAGGGCTGCACAGTGTTGTATAGAAGATGGCTATGAGTCTTAACTGGCTAGATGGACCTAATGATAACAATTGTTTATTAATATTCGTGATATATATATGTAGCATTGTTAGTCACAAATGAAGATGGCAATGAGATACCACAACATACATATTAGAATGGCTAAAAAACAAAACAACAAAAATCTGGCAATATCAAGTATTGCTGAGGATTTAGAGTAAGTAGGATGCTTATATGTTGCTGGGGGAATGCAAAAAGGTTCAGTCACTTAGGAAAATGTTAGTAGTTTCTTACAAAGTTAAAAATACAATTATATGAACCAGCAATTCCACTCTTAGGTATTTTATACATAAATGAAAACATATATCCACACAAAGACTTGTATGTGAATGTTTACAGTAGCTTTACTCATAATCTCCAAACACTAGAAACACCTCAAAAGTTCATCAACTATTCAGTGGATAAACAATTATGGAATACTCATACAAGGAAATGATACTCAATAGTAAAGAACAAACCACTGATACATGTAATAACATGAGGAATCTAAAATGCATTATGTTAAATGAAAGAAGCTAGATGCAAAAGGCCACATACTGTATGATTCGTTTATACGACTTTCTGGAAAAGGTGAAACTATGGGGACAGAAAGCAGATAAGTGATTGCCAAGGCTGGGGTGAAGGTGGGAAATTGATTAAAAACGGGCACAAGGAAACTTTTTGGAGTGAGAAAAACTCTTCTAAGTTTTAATTTGGTAGAGGCTACTTGACTCTCCATGCCTGTAAAAACTTGCAGAACTATATACTAAAAAGGATGGATTGTGCTGTATGTAAAGTATAACCTCCGTTCGCTTTAGTAGATTTGATTCCTATGTATTCCACCTGGTGAGCTCCATGTGTATGCTGTTGTTAGGTGCCCTCGAGTTGGTTCCGACTCATAGGGACCCTATGCACAACAGAACAAAACAGTGTCTGGTCCTGTGCCATCATTACAATTGTTGTTATGCTTGAACTTATTGTTGCTGCCACTGTGTCAATTCGCCTCATTCAGGGTCTTCCTCTTTTCTGCTGACCCCATACTTCGCCAAGTATGATGTCCTTCTGAAGGGACTGATGCCTTCTGACAACATGTCCTAAGTATGTAAGATGCTGTCCAGCCATCCTTGCTTCTAAGAAGCATTCTGGTTGTACTTCTTCCAAGATAGATCTGTTTGTTCTTTTGGCAGTCCATGGTATATTCAATATTATTCACCAACACCACAATACAAAGGCATCAATTCTTCTTTGGTCTTCCTTATTCACTGTCCAGCTTTCATATGTAAAAGCTGGTCTGTGTGTACAGTTGTCATTTATATAGTTGAAAAAAAATTATTTTTGATAAGAAAGTCTTTGTTTTTGCGAAATTCTATCATGTGATCTCCAGCATCTTTTCTATCACCAGGGCTGTGTTTTCAACTACTGATACTTCTTTGTTTCCAACTTCCTCGTTCTAATCACCAGTAATTATCAAGGCATTTTGACTGCATGTTTGACCAATTTCAGACTGCAGAAGCTGGTAAAAATCTTCGATTTCTTCATTTTTGGCATTACTGGTTGGTACATAAATTTGGGAAACCCTGGTGGCATAGTGGTTAAGAGCTATGGCTGCTAACCAAAAGATTGGCAGTTAGAATCTGCCAGGTGCTCCTTGGAAACTCTACAGGGCTGTTCTATTCTGTCCTATAGGGTTGCTATGAGTCGGAATCAACTCAACTGCAGTGGGCTTGGGTTTGGGTTTTTTTATATAAATTTGAAAAATTGTCCTATTAACTGGTCTTCCTTGTAAGCGTATGGATATTATCCTATCACTGACAGCCCTGTACTTCAGGATAGACTTTGAAATGTTCTTTTTGACAATGATTGTGACACCATTCCTTTTCAATTTGTCATTCCCAGGAAAGTAGACCATATGATTGTGCAATTTAAAATGGCCAATACCAATCCGTTTCAGCTCACGAATGCCTAGGATATCCATCTGCATGTACTCCTTTTCATTTTTGATGACTTCCAATTTTCCTTGATTCATGCTTCATACATTCCACTTTTCAGTTACTAATGGATGTTTGCGGCTTTCTTCTCGTTTTCAGTCTTGCCACATCAGCAAAAGAAGGTCCCAAAAGCTTTACTCCACCCATGTCATTAAGGTTGGCTTTACTTTGAGGAGACAGCTCTTCCCCAAGCATATGTTGAGAGTTTTCTAACCTGAGGGGCTCATCTTTTAGTACTGTATCAGGGTTTCACTGCTATACATAAGGTTTTCACTGGCTAATTTTTTTTTTTTTTGTAAGTAAATTGTCTAGTTCTTCCTAGTCAGTTTTAGTCTGGAAGCTCCACTGAAACCTATCCACCATGGGCAACCCTGCTGCCATTTGAAACACAGGTGGCATAGCTTCCAGCATCACAGCAACATACAAGTTACCAGAGTATGACAAACTGACAGACAGGTGGTAGACTGTGAATAAGGAAGACCAAAGGAAAATTGATGCTTTTGAATTATGGTGTTGGTGAAGAATATTGAATCTAACATGGACTGACAGAAAAACCAATCTGTTTTGGGAGTATAGTCAGAATGTTCCTTAGAAGCGAAGGTGGCGAGATTTTGTCTGACTACTTTGGACATGTTATCAGGAGGGACCAGCCCCTGAGAAGGACATCCTGCTTGGTGAAGTAGAGAGTCAGCGAAAAAGAGGAAAACCCTCAATGACATGGGCTGACATAGTGGCAGCAACGTAGTAAAGACTGTGCAGATGGCCCAAGACAGGGCAGCATTTCATGGTGCTGTGCATGTGATTGCTCATGTGTTGGAACTGACTAAAGGGCACCTAACAACAACAAAATACAGTCGATCTTTTGGTATCTGCAGAGTGTTGGTTCCAGGACCCCCTGCGGATGCCAAAATCCACAGATACTCAAGTCCCTTATATAAAATGGCGTAGTATTTGCATGTAACCTATGCACATCCTCCCATACACTTTACATCCTCTCTAGATTACTTATAATACCTAATACATTGTAAATGGTATGTAGATAGTTGTTTCGTCTCCACTGAAGACTTGCTCTGGAAGGTACCTTTTCTCTTCCTTGAGTTTTTTGAGCTCCTCTGGGAATGCTAATGCTGCTTAGCATTAACCGAAATGATTCTCCAGTGATCTTGAAGTTCCTGAGGCTGGAGTGCTTTGCAGAGCTAGCCAGCCATTCCTTACTAGGCTGAAACTCCTTCCTCTCTCTCTCCTCAACTTCCTCACAGTAGTGCTCATGGAGGCTAAGTACTTGCAAGAGGGATAGGCTCCTGTGACATGTCCTCTAGCCACATACTTAATGCTTTCTCAGTCTTTGCAAGCAAGCAGTTTATCCCGAACCAGGGATACCATTTTTGCCGTGTAGGGTCAGCACTAACACTTCCATGAATTCCAGCTTCTCTCTGCTTTACTGTGTGAATGCTCGGTTCCTTCTCACTGAGCTTATATGGCCCACTACACACAGCACGCAACATGCCACTTTTCAAAAAATCTAAGATTTTTATTTTTCTGGTCAAGAGATAGCACTTTACGTTCTCTCTTAGCCTTGGAGGGATTGCTTTGACCACTTAATTGCTTTTTAGGAGCCATTTTTCACAGAAACAGAGGGTGCACACAACACAGGTAGCAGACAAAGGAGGTGCAAGGTGAGTAAAGCTCCAACAGTGCTGCAGAGAGACTGAGGAGCTGTGAAATGGCAGGAGCTACAGCAGGGGAATCTACACAACGCTTCACTTCTGTGGATTCAGCGCAATGCTTGGCATGTGGCAAATTCAAATTTTCCTTTTTGGAACTTTCTTTTTATTTGTCTGAATACTTTTGATCTGTGATTGAGTGAATCTGCAAATATGGAACCGGTGGATGCAAAGAGCCGACTGTATACCTTACTAAAAGAAAAAAAAAAAAAATTGCATAGAATCATACACCTAAAAAGAGTGAATTTCACCGTATGCAAGTTTGCCTCAGTGATCCTGATGTTAAACACATACACACACACAGACATAAAATGTCTTTCTAGAAAAATGTATTTTAATACACAATTGAATGTTTCTATTTACTCACTTCAAGCCATTCCTGTTTTGCTGTTTTTACAAATCCCACACACTAGGTACCATTTTTGTGGAAGATTTTGTAATGTGAATAAGGATACGAGAAAACATAAGATAGTAATTTGTTCCATCCACTGTCACCCTGTTACAGATGCAGACAAAGCATCTGAGTGTGAAAGGATTTGAGCCAATTACCAAGATTAATGGAAACCCAGATGGGAAACCCAGTTCCCAGATGGGAACTGACAACTTCATCTCAAATCCAGTGCAAAACAATTGTCTTAGAGTCATGTGAAATGCTATAAAAGCTAAAACATAACTAAGTCCTACTGCCCTCCAGCACTGTGGACTTGACAGCTTTGTGGGGTCTGAGTGTAGAGGCCTGAGAACAGAGATTTATGGCACAAATTATGCTCCTAAAATCCTAGTGGAATATTTTGTGAGCCCCATGGCCATATGTAAGTGCACTGCTCAGTGTCACTATAAGAGAACATTCTATAAATGAGGGAGAGAGGAGTGGGGATGAGGGACCATTTAACTGAAAAACAAAACAATAAAAAACACACAAAACTTTGTAAAATAAAATTTTATGAGGTATTTTGCAATTCCTTCAAAACTTGCCTCATGTTCCAATGATGTCTAAACTCGCTTGGGGCCATCATTTAATTTATTTTTCTCAATCAGTGGGGTGTACTTTTTAAATTACTGAAGAAAGATGTCTAAAGATAGTCATGTTTTTCATGTGTGAAAAATGCAGGACTTTTTCTGAGAATTTCTACTTGCCCTAGGTATCATTCATTGTCTACGACAGCAAAGACCTTTGAGGGTAAGGGGCATAAATAATGACCCTGGGTCAATTTAAAGTGAAGAACAGGACAGAACCAGAATTTTAGCCCCAAACATGTCTTACCAGAACCACATGCGGTATTAAATATTGAACAGTTTGTGCATTTTCAATTCACTATAGTGTTTTCTTCTCCTTTCTCAAGTTTTTCAACAAGGTCAAAAAAGCTAGCAAGAGGAAGCACTTTTTAGAGCCCATGTGAAAGAAGAACCATGGCCAGTGAATAAACAGGTTGAGGCAGGTGTATGTCAAACCTCTATATATTTTGAACATTTATATCAATATGAACAAGGCTTTCATTCTAATCTGTGGTGTCGGATTTCAAAATATAGGCTTTGCTGGAATATTTTTTTTAGTCTCTCACCATCTGCCTGAAGCTGAATCCAAACCACAGCAAACAATTGGTCCATTAAAAGATATACCTCTAGTGTCTCCAGCAGATGAATCATTCAAGTATATGCCATTCTTGCCTACGCATGCAAATCAAAACAAAACAAACAATGCACAAAGAAAACAGCAATAGATTTACCAAGAAATTTCTGCTATAGATGGTTCCTAATTCTCCACACTTATTAAATACTAACAGGAGCCTCAGTGGCACAATGGTTAAGTGCTTCTCTGCCAACTGAAAGGTTGGAGAAAGTTGGAGGTTCCAACCCACCAAGAGGCTCTAGGAGAAAGACATGGCCACCTGCTTCCATTAAGATTACAGCCTAGAAAACCCTATGTGACATGTGGATTCTACTCTGTCACATGGAGTCATTATGAATCCAATATCGAATACAAGACACCTAGCAACAGCAACATTAAATACTAGAAGGCTTAACTTACGTAAGTGACCATAAGAATCAACTATCCCAAAATAAACTGCAGAAAGTATAGTATTTCATTTGAGCTGTAAGTGAAGAATTTTTCAGAAGAAGCTGCTAGAGGTATTTTTCTTTGTGTAATTTGTTTCTTGGACTTGTCCTACTTCTTATTTTTGCCTATCAACCTCCTTAAACTTGAGTATTAGTATTATTTTTGTGTGTGTCATTTTCATTTCTTCATCAATATTTTAAATCCACATTTTGTTCTGTAGATAGGAGGGTTACACCAAGAAACACCAAGCACTTTTCTGGATACAATAATATTTAGAGTTCTGGACGCATGTGCACATGGAGAAGGTGGGATCAAAGTGAGCCCTCGCCACAGCAGGGACAATCACTGCTGCTCAATGGACACGCCCTCCACTGCTGGATTACATCTGTCCAGGACATGAATCTGGTTTTATCAAAACAACTTCCAGAGGCGGAGCCAAGATGGTGGAATGGACAGATGCTCCTGGAGAACCCTCTTTACAACAAAGACCTGAAAAAAACTAGTGAAATGAGTATATTTATGACAAGCTAGGAGCCCTGAGCATCAAAGGCAAGCTTAGAAAATGAAATTAGGGGCAGGAGGAGGAAGAGACGGTTCAGAAAGGAGAGGAGTTACCAGACCTGAATCCCAGGGAGCCCTCAGGCACCATTCCCGGAGTGGCAACAGCGGGCTGGTACTAGTGTTCAGCCGCAGTTTCTTCAGGCCGAAGCAGCCAGCCACGCAGCCTACTCACACCTCCGGAACCTGAGAATAACGGTGCTCTAAGCAAAAGCTAGCTAAGTACTTGCATATATTTTACTGTACCCCCCACCCCCAAGCCAGCCTCAGTGGCTGAATTCCCTGGGCCTGAGATAGGCCATGCTGAGTGCCTAGAGCCATCCTCCTGGCCTTGGAAAGGAAAAAAATTTGCAATTAGGGGAATAGAGAATTTGCCAGCTCCACTAACTGGGGGAGCTCAAGACAAAAGTGGCTTCTGTCCAGGCATAAACAGTCTGTGGACATTGAGTACCTTTTCCCTCTGTATGGACCTGTGTGGGCCTATTTCAGGAGAATAGGCCCTTGTTGGCAGACTCCGACTGTTTTGGCTGTGCGGCAGAGAGTTGGGTGTTTGGTGCTTGACATTGCTATGCATATTAAACAGGGTCCTCACCTACCCACATCAGGGGCCTAAGGACTGGTAGCTCCACACAGGTCACCCAGCCACCCTCAACAGTGGTTTAAGGATAACTGGTGCCTCCCAGTCCTTACAACCACAAACATTGGGTGCCCATGGTCCATCTGCAGAACCTACCCACCTGTATGCTCTAGGGAACAGGGACACACTTTCCTCAGAGACATGTTGGGGATGATTCTCAACCCCCTGCCTTGTTCAGAGTATGACCCCCTACTGCAACCAGATACTGGTACCTACACCAATCACCCTTGCCCCTCTAGGACAGAACCTGTACCACACACTTGATGATCAGCTACCTGAACACCTGAGCTGAATTCGTACAAGAAAAGTGAATGGACTATTAGACTGATATACCTGATAACAGCTCTAGCCATCTGGGGACAGGACGTCAGAGCTCCAAAGATGAAAATAACCAAGCTAGCTCACTCAAGCAACCCATTTGGGCATATCAAAACAAAACAAAGTACGAAGCTATGACACAGTAAGCAAACATAAAATAAACTAATACAATAACTTATAGATGGCTCAGAGACAATAGACAATATCAAGTCACATAAAGAAACAGACCATGATTGCCTCAACAAGCTCACAAAACAAAGAATCCAGGGATCTTCTAGATGAAAGTGCATTCCTGGAATTACCAGATGCAGAATACAAAAGATTAATACACAGAACACTTGAAGACATCAGGAAGAAAATGAAGCAATATGCAGAACAAGCCAAGGAACACACAGAAAAAGCAATTGAAGAAACTAAAAAGATTATTCAGGAACATAATGAAAAATTTAATAAGCTGGAAAAATCCACAGACAGACAGCAATCAGAAATTCAAAAGATTAACAACAAAATTACAGAAGTACACAACTCAATAGAAAGTCAGAGGAGCAGATTTGAGCAAGTAGAAAGCAGAATTTCTGAACTTGAAGATAAATCACATGGCACTAGTATATTTGAAGAAAAATCAGATAAAATAATTAAAAAAAATGAAGAAACCTTAAGAATCATGTGGGACTCTATCAAGAGAAATAACCTACGAGTGATTGGAGTACCAGAACAGGGAGGGATAACAGAAAATACAGAGAGAATTGTTGAAGATTTGTTGGCAGAAAACTTCCCTGATATCGTGAAAGATGAGAAGATATCTATCCAAGTCGCTCATTGAACTCCACATAAGGTATATCTGAAAAGAAAGTCACTAAGGCATGTTATAATCAAACTTGCCAAAACCAAAGATAAAGAGAGAATTTTAAGAGCAGCTAGGGATAAACAAAAAGTCACCTACAAAGGAGAGCCAATACAAAAAAACTCAGACTACTTGGCAGAAACCATGCAGGCAAGAAGGCAATGGGATGATTTATTTAAAAAATTGAAAGAAAAAAATTGTCAGCCAAGAATCATATATCCAGCAAAACTGTCTCTCAAATATGAAGGTGAATTTAGGACATTTCGAGAAAAACGGAAGTCTAGGGAATTCATAAAAACCTAACAAAAATGACAAGAAGTACTAAAGGGAGTTCTTTTTTTAGAAAATCAATAACATTAGGTATCAACCCAAGACTAGAACACTGGGCAGAGCAATCTGAAGTCAACCCAGAAAAGGAAATCAAAGAAATAAATCAAGTTAAAAAAAAAAAATGCTTAAAACAGGGTAACACCGAGGTGATTGTGTAAAAGAAGACAACATTAAAACAATAAAGAGGGACTAAGAAATGTAGTCATAACCTTCCACATGCAGAAGAAGATAAAACGATACAAAGAAATAAAAGTTACGTTTAAATTTAGAAAAATAGGGGTAAATAATAAGGTAACCACAAAGGCAAAAAACTATCCTACACATCAAAATAAAATACAAGAAAAAAATAGAGACTCAACAGAAACAAAATCAACAACAAATATGAGGAAAGGACAATATATAAAGATAATGTACTCAACACATAAAAGTAAGTGGGAAAAAGAAACTGTCAACAACACACAAAAAAAAGGCATCAAAATAATGGCAATAAATTCATAAAAAAAAAATCATCCATAATTATGCTGAATGTAAATGGACTAAATGCACCAATAAAGAGGCAGGGAGTGGCAGAAAGGATTAAAAAATACAATCAGTCTATATGCTGCCTACAAGAGACACACCTTAGACTTAGAGACACAAACTAAAACTCAAAGGATGGAAAAAAATGTATCAAGGAAATAATGATCAAGAAAGAGCAGGAGTGGCAATATTAAATTCTGACAAAATAGTCTTTAAAGTTAAATCCATCATAAAGGATAAGGAAGGATACTACATAACGATTAAAGGGACAATACACCAAGAAGATATAACCATATTAAATATTTATGCACCCAATGACAGGGCTGTAAGGTACATAAAACAAACTCTATCAGCATTGAAAAGTGAGATAGCTCCACAATAATAGTAGGAGACTTCAACACACCACTTTCAGTGAAGGACAGGACATCCAGAAAGAAGCTCAATAAAGACACGGAAGATCTAAATGCCACAATCAACCAACTTGACCTCATAGGCTTATTATGGAACACTCCACCCAACAGCAACCAAATATACTTTCTTTTCTAGTGCACATGGAACATTCTCTAGAATAGACCATACATAAGGTCATAAAGCAAGCCTTAGCAGAATCCAAAACAATGAAACATTACAAAGCTTCTTCTCTGACCATAAAGTCATAAAAGTAGAAATCAATAACAGAAAAAGTAGGGAAAAGAAACCAAACACTTGGAAACTGAACAATACCCTGCTCAAAAAAACATTGGATTATAGAAGACATTAAGGATGGAATAAACAAATTCATATAATCCAATGAGAATGAAAACACTTCCTATCAGAACCTTTGGGACACAGCGAAAGCAGTGCTCAGAGGCCAATTTATATCAATAAATGCACACATCTGAAAAGAAGAAAGGGCCAAAATCAAAGAATTATCCCTACAACTTGAACAAATAGAAAGAGAGCAACAGAAGAAACTCTCAGTCACCAGAAGCAAACAAATAATAAAAATTGGAGCAGAACTAAATGAAATAGAAAAAAGAAAAACAATTAAAGGAATTAACAAGACCAAAAGCTGGTTCTTTGAAAAAATCAACAAAATTGATAAACCGTTGGCCAAAATGACAAAAGAAAAACAGGAGAGGAAGAAAATAATGCAAGTAAGAAATGAGATAGGCTATGTTACAACAGACTCAACTGAAATTAAAAGAATTGTATCAGATTACTATGAACAATTGTACTCTAACAAATTTGAAAACCTAGAAGAAATGGATGAATTCCTAGAAACACACTACCTACCTAAACTAACACAAACAGAGGTAGAACAACTAAATAGACCCATAACAAAAGAAGAGATTGAAGAGGTAATCGAAAGACTCCCAATAAAAAACAAGCCATGGCCCGGACTGCTTCACTGCAGAGTTCTACCAAACTTTCAGAGAAGAGTTAACACCACCACTACTAAAGGTCTTTCAGAGCATAGAAAAGAATAGAATACTCCCAAACTCATCCTATGAAGCCAGCATATCCCTGATAACAAAACCAAGTAAATACACCACAAAAAAAGAAAATTATAGACCTATATCCCTCATGAACTTAGATGCAAATATCCTCAACAAAATTGTAGCCAATAGAATTCAACAACATATCAAAAAATAATTCACCATGACCAAGCGGGATTCATATCAGGTATGCAGGGATGGTTCAACATCAGAAAAACAATTAATATAATCCATCACATAAATAAAACAAAAGACAAAAATCACATGATCTTATCAATTGGTGCAGAAAAGGCATTTGACAAAGTTCAACAACCATTCATAATAAAAACTGTCAGCAAAATAGGAGTAGAAAGAAAATTCTTCAACGTAATAAAGGACACATTTATACAAAGGCAATAGCCAACATAACCCTGAATGGAGAGAGCCTGAAAGCATTCCCCTTGAGAACAGGAACCAGACGAGGATGCCCTTTCTAACCACTTTTATTCAAAATTGTGCTGGAGGTCATAGCCAGAGCAAACAGGTTAGATAAAGAAATAAAGGGCAACCACATTGGCAAGGAAGAAGTAAAATTATCTCTGTTTGCAGATGACACAGTCTTATACACAGAAAACCCTAAGGAATCCTCCAGAAAACTCCTGAAACTAATAGAAGAGTTCAGCAGAGTATCAGGATACAAGATAAACATAGAACAATCAGTTGGATTCCTCTACACCAACAAAAAGAACATTGAAGAGGAAATCACCAAATCAATACCATTTGCAGCAGCCCCCAAGAAGATAAAATACTTAGGAATAAATCTTACTAGAGATGTAAAAGACTTATCCAAAGAAAACTAAAAAACGCTTCTGCAAGAAACCAAAAGAGACCTACGTAAGTGGAAAAACATACCTTGCTCATGGATAGGAAGACTTAACATTATAAAAATGTCTATTCTACCAAAAGTGATCTATAGATTTAATGCAATTCTGATCCAAATTCCAACAACATTTTTTAATGAGATGGAGAAACAAATTCCCAACTTCACATGGAAGGGAAAGGGGCCCTGGATACATAAAGCATTATTCAAAGAGTAGAACAAAGTGGGATGCCTTACTCTACGTGATTTTAGAACCTATTATACCACCATAGTAGTCAAAACAGCCTGTTACTGGTACAACAACAGATACATAGACCAATGGAACAGAATTGAGAGTCCAGACATAAGTCCATCCACATATGAGCAGTTGATATGTGACAAAGCCCCCAAAACAGTTAAATGGGGAAAAGACAGTCTTTTTAACAAATGATGCTGGCATATCTGGACATTCATCTGCAAAAAAAATGAAACAAGACCCATACCTCACTCCATGCACAAAAACTAACTCAAAATGGATCAAAGACCTAAATATAAAGTCTAAAATGATAAAGATCATGGAAGAAAAAATAGGGACAACATTTGAAGCCCTAATACATGGCATAAACAGTATACAAAACATTACTAATAATGCAGAAGAAAAACTAGGTAACTGGGAGCTCCTAAAAATCAAACACCTATGCTCATCCAAAGACTTCACCAAAAGAGTGAAAAGGTTACCTACAGACTGGGGAAGAGTTTTTAGCTATGACATTTCCAATCAGCACCTGATCTCTAAAATCTACATGATACTGCAAAAGCTCAATTACAAAAAGACAAATAACCCAATTAAAAAATGGTCAAAAGCTATGAACAGACCTTCACTAAAGAAGACATTCAGGCAGCTAGCAGGTATATGAGGAAACCCTCACGATCATTAGCCATTAGAGAAATGCAAATCAAAGCTACAATGAGATTCCATCTCACTCCAACAAGGCTGGCATTAATCCAAAAAACACAAAACCATAAATGTTGGAGAGGCTGTGGAGAGATTGAAACTCTTATACACTGCTGGTGGGAATGTCAAATGGTACAACTACTTTTGAAACCGATTTGGTGCTTCCATAAAAAGCTAGACATAGAACTACCATACGATCCAGCAATGCTGCTCCTCTGAATATACCCTAGAGAAATAAGAGTCTTTATACAAACAGATATATGCACACCCATGTTCATTGCAGCACTGTTTACAATAGCAAAAAGATGGAAGCAAACAAGGTGCCCATCAATGGATGAATGGGTAAATTATGGCATATTCACACAATGGAATACTACGGATCGATAATGAACAGTGAGGAATCTGTGAAACATTTCACAACATGGAGGAATCTGGAAGGCATTATGCTGAGTGAAACTTGTCAGTTGCAAAAGGACGAATATTGCATAAGACCACGACTATAAGAACTCACGAAATAGTTTAAACAGAGAACAAAATATCCTTTGATGGTTACGAGAGGAGGGAGGGAGGGAGGGTGGGAGAGGGGTATCCCGTAATTAGATGGTAGATAAGAACTGTTTTAGGTGATGGGAATGACAACACACAATACAGGTGAGGTCAGCGCAACTGGACTAAACCAAAAGCAAAGAAGTTTCCTGAATAAACTGAATGCTTCAAAGGCCAGTGTAGCAGAGGTGGGGGTTTGGGGACCATGGTTTCAGGGGACATCTAAGTCAATTGGCATAATAAAACCTATTTAGAAAACACTCTGCATCCCACTTTGAAGAGTGGTGTCTGGGGTCTTAAACGCTAGCAAGCAGCCATCTAAGATGCATCAATTGGTCTCAATCCACTTGAATCAAAGGAGAATGAAGAACACAAAGGACACAAGGTAATTACGAGCCCAAGAGACAGAAAGGGCCACATAAACCTGAGACTACATCTGCCTGAGACCACATCAGCCTGAGACCAGAAGAGCTAGATGGTGCTCAGCTACACCTGATGAGTGCCCTGACAGGGAACACAACAGAGAACCCCTGAGGGAGCAGGAGAGCAGTGGGATGCAGACATCAAATTCTTGTAAAAAGACCAGACTTAATGGTCTGACTGGGGTCATGGTCCCCAGGCCTTCTGTTGGACCAGGACAGGAACCATTCTGAAAGCCAACTCTTCAGACAGGGATTGGACTGGACAGTGGATTCAGAGGGATGCTGGTGAGGAGTGAGCTTCTTGGATCAGGTGGACACTTGAGACTATGTTGGCATCTCCTTCCTGGAGGGGAGATGAGAGGGTAGAGGGGTTAGATGCTGATGAAATGGACACAAAAAGAGAGAGTGGAGGGAGGGAGCAGGCTGTCTCACTAGGGGGAGAGCAACTGGGAGTATGTAGTAAGGTGTATATAAGTTTTTGTGTGAGAGATTGACGATTTGTAAACTTTCACTTAAAGCACAATAAAAATTAAAAAAAAAAAAAAAACACCTCTAGAAGAGATCAGAAATAAAGAAAATGCTTTTTTCCACAGCCCCCAGACCAGACATGGATCATCATCTGTTCACGTTGCCCCAGGGATCCTGGCAGTTTGCTTTCAGCATCTTTGACTATAGCTTTGCAATCCCAGCATTCAAGGCTACCAGGGACTCAGAGGTCCCACACAGGACAGGTGAGCCAGGTCCACAACTTCTGATGCTGCTAGGTCTCTTTCAACAGTTGTCAGCAACACACTGCCACCAGCATTCGTAAGTGGGTCAGGTCCCAGCGGGTTCTATTCTCAAAGCCAAAGAACTAGAGAACTCAAGACCTCAGCTTGCAGTCTGGGAGAAACCCTGGCCCCTCCAGGCAAGCACTTGCAATCCGAGGTCCTCCCCACCACCAGGTCACTTTGTAAGCCAAGACCCAGTTCAAGGGCCCTGAGCAGGCCTTCGTCAGCCTGCCTGCTGGTCTTGAGGTCCTGTCCTCCTTCTTGCCTTCTTCCCATCTCATTAAGACTTAGTTCAGATGTTCCCGTTAAACCTTGCTTCTGACAACCACGTGGCCAAATGGCCTAGTATCATCCGGTGGCCTCAGGCCTCAAGAAATGAAGACCTGGGACCCTGTATACCTTGAAAGCTGAAAAATAAGCTGCCTAGCCCAGCTCTGTTCTCTTAGCCTCTTCCCACCATTACTGCAGTTTTACTTTGGATCGTGAGCAACACCCCTGTATTCTTTTCGGATGCATTTACAACTCAGAATCCTGACTCAAACAGTGCGAATGAGGACACCTGACTCATTCGTGATGACACAGATAGTTCATTATTTGAACTAGGACAAGGATGAGACATTGATGTTCTTCCACCACAAGCATGAGAAGCCAGCTCCCTTGGGGAGGTCCAGAATATGAAAATGGTGCCAATACACTAGCTGTAGTGCCATTACCGGTCAAGAAATCAAACGACATATTGCATTGGGCAAGTCTGCTGCAAAAGGGCTCTTTGAAGTGTTAAAAAGCAAAGATGTCACCTTGAACACTAAGGTTCACTTGACCTAAGTCATGGTGTTTTCAATCTCTTCATATGCATGAGGAAGCTGGACAATGAATAAGGAAGACCAAAGAAGAATTGACGCCTTTGAATTGTGGTGTTGGTGAAGAATATTGAATATACCATGGACTGCCAAAAGAACGAACAGACCTGTCTTGGAAGAATCAGAATGTTCCTTAGAAGCAAGGATGGTGAGACTATATCTCACATACTTTGGACAAGTTATCAGGAGGGATCAGTCCCTGGAGAAGGACATCATGCTTGGTGAAGTAGATGGTCAGCAAAAAAGAGGAAGACACTCAACGAGATGGATTGACACAGTGGTTGCAACAATGGGCTCAAGCATAACAATGATTGTGAGGCTGGTCCAAGACCAGGCAGTGCTTCATTCTGTTGTATAGAGGGTTGCTATGAGTCAGAACTGACTCGACGGCACCTAACAGCAATAACAACAACAACAATCACGTTCCCGTTTCTCTCACTCAAGAAAGCGGATCAAAATGTGATTGAAAGGGACAATGTATTTTACTGGCAATCATTTTTACTTGCAATATTACCTACAAATTACTTCTGCCTTACCTGACAATGAATACAAATCATGACTGAAAGCCCCTCCACAACAGCAACCAGTCTCTGTATACCCACCATGCTATCAAAAATCCTAACATGCTTGGTCTTTTTTATCTTTTACCTCAATAATTGTTAATTCACAATGATTATACAAAGAATATAGTTTTACTTGAGTTAAAACAACTAAAAAATTATAGATTTTCTCTTTCATTTTTATCTGAGAAGAAATTTGTTTCTCTAGACGTGTTTTATAAATTCAGTGTATTTTATAAGACTGTATGTTTTAACTTTCAAAAGCATTATGGATGTTGTGAAATAGAATTTCCTACTAAATTCAGGCTCCTTTTATATCATTTCTGATACGTAGTTTCCTGTCTTCTGCTTGAATACCAAATCCTGACCAGAGGGGAATGGTACCAGGGTTGATGGGCCAAACTTAAGGGCAGTTAACCAATGGAGCCTGAGGAAAGAATGATCATTTTCAAGAAGAGTCAAGGTGGTAGCTGGGAAGAAAAAAAGTGTGCTTCAAATATGAAGAGCAAAGCAAGGCCTGAAACGGTAGAAAGTTAAGAGCAAAGTAGTAATAAGGAGCTATAACTAGGAATCAGAATGTATTTTTTGAGTGCAGCACCTAGACTCTTTCAGGGACATATACGACAACTCTAGCAACTGATGGTGAACTGGAAGACTAAAGCCAGATGCTCACTAAAAATCTCAAGGCACCAGTGTTTGTTGGTGTTATAAATTGAATTGTGTTCCCCCAAAATATGTGTTATAAATCTTAACTCCTATACCTACGGTTATAATCCCATTTGGGAATGGGTTTTCTTTGTTTTATTAATGAGGCAGTATTAGTGTAGGGTGTGTCTTAAATCAGTCTCTTTTGAGATATAAAGGAGCAGGTTAAACAAGTAAGCAAGCACAAATGGAGGGGAAGATACAAGCCACATGATCTCCATAGAACCTAGGAATAGAAGCTGGAAAAAGCAAGGACCTTCCCTCAAAGTGGACTGAAAACCCACACCCAGCAACATCCAGTCTTTGTATACTCACCATGCTATCAATAAAAATCCTATATGATAGAGCATTCCCCTAGAGTCGGCACACTGAACTGGGACTTCTAGCCTCCTAAACTCTGAGGAAATAAATTTGTTTGTCAAAGCCACCCACTTGTAGTATTTCTGTTAAGGCAGCACTAGATAACTAAGACTGTTGGGTAGATTTGACTCTTACATTGCTTATGTATAAATCTCTAATATTCCTTCTTATAATGTTCATCCATTTTTCATAGTTCTGCCCAAGACACAAGAAGACAAATACATTCTCTTAATATGAGAGTATTTCAAATATTGAGATCAGCTAGCATCTCTCCTTTTGGTTTTCTCTAATAAAAAACTGTACCAGGTCCATAAAATATTTCAATTATACAATAATTTGTAGAACTTTTACCATTAGGGTTGTCTTTTTTAAGTTTCACAAAGACTCCTTAAGAGCACAGCCCCAAATTTTACAAAGTGCTTTAGATGAGATTTGAAAATCATAAACTTCGGTAGTTCTATTATCTGGATGGTAAATTTATATTAATGTTAAAGCTATCTGTGACTATGTTCATTTTCTTAGCAACTGTACCATGGTATTAGCTCATATTAAACTTGAGGGAAAATGTATGTGTGGTAGATGTCCCAAACTAGTCAAGGCAGTCTTAAATTGGAAATTTGTGGGGGGACATAAATAGTATGTACAGTAACATCTATACCATGCCTGTCACTAAGGTTTGGTGGGAGGAGTCTAGATATGTATGACAACACTGGAAAAGGAGATCTGTCTTAAAGGAAAGCAATCTAATGTATAGAGTTTACATTATGGTTCGTGTTCTTGCCTTCTAATTGAAAGGTTGGGAGTTGGAGTTCACCCAGAGTTACCTTAGAAGAAAGACCTGGCAATCTACCTCCAAAAAATTAGTTCTTGAAAACCCTACAGAGCGCAGTTCTACTCTGACACACGTGGGGTCACCATAAGATGGAACGAACTCAAGGGAGACTGGTTTGAGGAAATGTTAAACAGTGTGTTAAAAAAGATATTGACAAATAAAAGGACAGAGCAAAGTAAATGATTTTGCTGAGAGATACTATAGACTGCTCAGAAAAAGAGAGAGGAAATAGAACTGATGCCTAATAGAGATTATAACTCTAGTATTCAGGTTGAGTCAGAAACCTCACCTCCCTCATCTTTGAATTCCCCTTATATTCCAGCAGAGTGCTTTTTGAACTGAAATTGGTCTTCTGTTGGCAGTATCTTTCTTCTAAATGCTAAACAGCTGATATACTCTCCATGTACACAGAAGACTCTTTTATGACTCCAGAGCTAGAAGAATCTACAGAGGAACAGTTATGCTGGCCTTAAATCTAGCAAACAAAAGAGGCAATAAAGAACCAACATTTATCAAACTCTTCTAGGCATTCTGTAGCTATCATCTCATCAAGTCCTCATAAGATCCAGTTGAAGTAGCAATTATTAGCTTTATGCTTCAGATGAGGAAATAGAGACTCAGGGAGATTAATAGCTTTCTGATAGGCAATGACTACTAATGCAAGTAGAGAGAATGGAAATTTGCTTCTGAATTCATGCTCTTCTGGCTTCACCATGCTGTGCCTCAGTCAATAGTGATAAGAAAATGAGAAGAAACTTGGGAAATAAATGTGCATGTCATTTCAGTAAGGAAAAAGCAGAAAGAGCATTTAGAGAATGTGGCTTCTGGGAAGAAGGTTTTCTTATGAGCTCAGGTTCCAAAAGAAGACTTGCATTTAACCAAGAAGGATGGTTAAAGAGTGCCATATAGCCCTAAGGAGAGTACCAGGAAAAGCTCAGGATAAACTCACAACTGCTAAACACAACCAAATAAATAAGCAAATAAATAAGATTTTTGCACACATGCTTGGAATAAGAAAATGGGCAAGGCATGGATAGGCCTATTGTTTAGAGATTGTTGCATAACATTACACAATTTAAAGAAAAGATAACATGGTTAAGCACTTATTTGTTTTTGCTTTTTTCACTGAGGTAAATAGCCTTCCAAATTAAAATTACACAGTAAGCTTTATTAAGATACTATTGCTATCAAACGCCACAGGAACTACAAATCTAGGAAAATTGGAAGTGGTCAAAAATGAAATGGACCACATAAAGATTGATGTTCTAGGCTTTAATGAGCTGAAATGGACTGGTATTAGCAATTTTGAGTCGAACAATGATATGGTCTGCTACACTGAGAATGATGGAGAACATTTCAAGATCTATCCTGAAATACAATGCTGTCAGTAATAGGATAATATTCATATGCCTACAAGGAAGACCAATTAATACGACTATTATTCCAATTTACACAGCAACCACTAAGGCCAAAGATGAAGAATTTGAAGATTTTATCGGCTTTTGCAGTCTGAAATTGGTCAAACATGCAATCAGATACACTGATAATTACTGTTGATTGGAATGCGCAAGTTGGAAACAAAGAAGGATAGAAACAATGGTGATAGAAACAATGCTGGAGATCAGATGATAGAATTTTGCAAGACTAATGATTTGTTCATTGCAAATGTCTTTTTTCAACAACATAAGCAGAAACTGTACACATGGACTTCACCAGATGAAAAGCACAGGAATCAGATCACCTGCATCTGTGGAAAGAGATGGTGGAAAAGCTCAATAGTATCAGTCAGAAAAAGGCCAGGGGCTGACTATGGAACAGACCATAAATTGCTCATATCCAAGTTCAAGTTAAAGCTGAAGAAAATTAAAACAAGTCCACAAGAGTCAAAGTACGCACTTGAGTATAGCCCACCTGAATTAAGAGACTATCTCAAGAATAGATTTGACATGTTGGACACTAATGACTGAAGACCAGATGAGTTGTGGAATGGCATCAAGGACATCATACATGAAGAAAGCAAGACGTCGTTGAAAAAACAGGAAAGAAAGAAAAAACCAAGATGGATGTTAGAGGAAACTCTGAAAGTTGCTCGTGAATGTAGAGCAGGTAAAACAAATGGAAAAAATGATGAAGTAAAAGAGCTGAACAGGAGTTTTTCAAGGGTGGCTTGAAAAGACCAAGTAAATTGTTTTTATGAAATGTGCAGAAACCTGGAGTTAGGAAACAGAAAGGGAAGAGCAGGCTCAGCATTTCACAAGCTGAAAGAACTGAAAAAAAAATTCAAGCCTTGAGTTACAATTTTGAAGGATTCTGGGGGCAAAATACTGAATGATGCAGGAAGCATCAAAAGATGATGGAGGTAATACACAGAGTCAGTGTACCCAAAAGAACTGGTCGATGTTCATTCATTTAAGGAGACAGCATATGATTCAGAATCGATGGTACTGGAGGAAAAAGTCCAAGCTGCACTGAAGGCATTGACGAAAAACAAGGCTCCAGGAATTGATGGAATACCAATTGAGATGTTTCAACAAACAGAAGCAGCACTGGAGGTGCTCCCTTGTCTATGACAAGAAATTTGGAAGACAACTACCTGGCCAACCACTGGAAGAAATCCATATTTGTGCCCATTCCAGACAAAAGCGTTCCAGCAGAATGCAGAAATTATCAAATGATATCATTAATATCACACACTAGTAAACTTTCTCTGAAGAGCACTTAAAAGTGGTTGCAGCAGTACATCCACGGGGAACATCCAGACATTCAAGCTGGATTCAGAAGAGGACATGGAGTGAGGGATATCATTGCTGATGTGAGATGGATCTTGGCTGAAAGCAGAGAATGCCAGAAAGATGTTTACCAGTGTTTTTTTTGACTATCCAAAGGCATTCGACTGTGTGGATCAGAACAGATTGTGGATAACATTGTGAAGAATGGGAATTCCAGAATATACTTACTTGTGCTAATGGAGAACCTGTACATAGACTAAGAGGCAGTCGTTCAAACAGAACAAGAGGATATCGTGTGGTTCAAAATAAAGAAAGGTATGAGTCAGGGTTGTATCCTTTTCCATACTTATTCAATCTATATGCTGAGAGAATAATCTCAGAAGGTGGACAATACAAAGAAGAACATGGCATCAGGATTGGAGGAAGACCCATTAATAACCTGTGATATGCAGATGACACAATCTTGCTTGCTGAAAGTTAAGTGGACTTGAAACACAAATGAAGATCAAAGACTACAGCCTTCAATATGGATTACACCCCAACATAAAGAAAACAAAAATCCTCACAAGTAGACCAATAAGCAACTTCATGATAAACAAAGAAAATATTGAGGTTGTTAAAGGTTTCGTTTTACTTGGATTCACAATCAATGTCCATGGAAGTAGCAGTAAAGAAATCAAAGGACATATTACATTGGGCAAATCTGCTGCAAAAGCTCTCTTTGAAGTGTTAAAAAGCAAAGATATCACTTTGAGGACTAAGGTTCACCTGACACAGCCATGGCATTTTCAATAGCTTCATCTGCACAGGAAAGTTCAACAATAATAAGGAAGACTGAAGGAGATGTGATGCATTTGCAAAAAAATATTGAATATACCATGGACCGCCAGGAGAACGAACAGGTCTGTCTTGGAAGTACACCCAGAGTGTTCCTTGGAATGGAGGGTGGAGAGACTTCGTCTCAAGTAGTTTGGACACATTATCAGGGGGACCAGTCCCTGGAGAAGGACATCATGCTTGGTAAGGTAGAGGCTCGGTGAAAAAGAAGAAGATCCTCGATGAGATGGATTGACACAGTGGCTACAACAATGGGCTCAAACACAGCAACGATCGTGAGGATGGTGCAGGGCTGAACAGTATTTAGTTCTATTGTACATAGGGTCTCTATGAGTCAGAATCAACTCAATGTCACCTAACAGTAACAACAAATTCCTAGTCATGATAAGAAAGAATAAAATAAACCATCACTAAGAACTATAAAAAAAAAAATTTTTTTTTTTTTTTTTTGAGAATTATGATCAGGTCTTGATAAATTTTACAACTACACATGAATAGAACTTGTATATGTGACTATGGAATCGTGGTCAGTATGCACATGGAACATATGGAGAATGGGAGTAGTGGCATATGACTACACAGGGGAAAATGTTATGATTAAGGAGCCTGAGCTGTACTTAAGAGAGGGAGGTGGGGATGGAGGGTTGGAACCAAATCATTCCCTTTTTTATAATTCCCATAACACCTGGCACACTGCCTAGCACATAGTGGCATTTAATAAATGTCTCTTTTTTTGTTCTAAATAGGAGTAATTTCCCAATTTGAAAACATGTGCAGCAAGTATAGTATCATATAGTTGGCAAGATTTGGGAAGTGCTTTCAATTTATCAAGGAGCCTTGGTTCCCCAGTAGTTAGGCACTAGGCTGCTAATCAAAAGGTTGTTGGCTTGAACCAACCAGCCCCTCCAAGGGAGAAATATATGGCACTCTGTTTTTATAAAGATTTACAGCCTTGGAAACCCTATAGAGCAGTTGTACCCTGTCTTTTCGGGTTGCCATGAGTCAGAACTGACTCTATGGCAGTGGGTTTGGTTTTCCTTTTTTTCAATTTATCAGAGGGATGCTATGATATAGCCAAAATATCAGTGTAGACTTCAAGTGTTACTATTATTATTATCATAATTAATAATAATATACTTTCAATCCAACCAATATTTCCCATGTTTCCATTTTCCAGATTTCATGTAAGGCACTGGAGATGTAGATAAATGAGGTATGCTTTGTTCTCCCCCAAGACGTCTGTCAGTTTGTTGTTGTGGGGGCTTCTGTGGTGCTGTGATGAGACCAGTATTCTGATACCAGTAGGATCACCACTGGAGGACAGGTTTCAGCTGGGCTTCCAGGCTAAGACAGACTAGAAAGAAGGACCCGGCAGTCTACTTCTGAAAGGAATAAGCCACTGAAAACCTTATGAATAGTAACAGAACATTGTCTTATATAGTGCCAAAAGATGAGCCCCCCAGGTTGGAAGTCACTGAAAAGACCACTGGGGAAGAGCTGCTTCCTCAAATTAGAGTTGACATTAATGACCTGGATGGAGTAAAGCTGTTGGGACCTTCATTTGCTGATGCAGCGCAACTCAAAATGAGAAGAAACAGCTGCAAACATCCATAATAACCAGAATATGGAATGTATGAAGTATGAATCTAGGAAAATTGGAAATCATCAAAAATGAAATGGAATACATAAAGATCGATATCTAGGCATTAGTGAGCTGAAATGGACTGGCTTTGGCCATTTGAACCAGATAATCATATAGTCTACTATGCCAGGAATGACAACTTGAAGAGGGATGGTGTTGCATTCATCATCAAAAAGAACATTTCAAGATCTATCCTGAAGTACAATGCTGTCAGTGATAGGATAATATTCATACATCTATAAGGAAGACCAGTTAATATGAGTATTATTCCAATTTACACACCAACCACTAAGGCCAAAGATGAAGAAATTGAAGATTTTTATCAGCTGCTGCAGTCTGACGTTGATCAAACATGCAATCAGATGCATTGATAATTACTGGTGATTGGAATGTGAAAGTTGGAAACAAAGAAGGATCGGTAGTCGGAAAATATGGCCTTGGTGATAGAAACAATGCTGGAGATCACATGATAGAATTTTGCAAGACTGATGATTTATTCATTGCAAATATCTTTTTTCAACACCATAAACAGCAGCGGTACACATGGACTTCACCAGATGAAAAACACAGGAATCAGATCGACTATATCTGTGGAAAGAAACGATGGGAAAGCTCAATAGCATCAGTCAGAACAAGGCCAGGGGCTGAATACGGAACAGACCATAAGCTACTCATGTGCAAGTTCAAGTTGAAGCTGAAGAAAATTAAAACAAGTCCACAACAGTCAAAGTACCACCTTGAGGATAGCCCACCTGAATTTAGAGACCATCTCAAGAATAGATTTGATGTGTTGGATGCTAATGACCGAAGACCAGACGAGTTGTGGCATGACATCAAGGACATCATATATGAAGAAAGCAAGAGGCCATTGAAAAGACAAAAAAGAAAGAAAAGACCAAGATGGATGTCAGAGGAGGCTCTGAAACTTGCTCTTGAATGTCGAGAGATGATGAAGTAAAAGAACTGAACAGAAGATTTCAAAGGGTGGCTCAAGAAGACGAAGTAAGGTATTATAATGACATGTGCAAAGAGCTGGAGATAGAAAACCAAAAGGGAAGAACACGCTCAGCGTTTCTCAAGCTGAAAGAACTAAAGAAAAAATTCAAGCCTCAAGTTGCAATAGTGAAGGATTCTATGGGGAAAATATTAAACAACACAGGAAGTGTAAAAAGAAGTTGGAAGGAACACACGGAGTCATTACACCAAAAATAATTAGTTTATGTTCAACAATTTCAAGAGGTAGCATATAATCAGAAACCGATGGTACTGAAGGAAGAAGTCCAAGCTCCACTTTAAGGCACTGGCAAAAAACAAGCCTCCAGAAATTGGTGGAATATCAATTGAGATGTTTCAACAAACGGATGCAGTGCTGGAAGTGCTCACTCGTCTATGCCAAGAAATTTGGAAGACAGCTACCTGGCCAACCGAGTTGAAGAGATCCATATTATGCCTATTCCCAAGAAAGGTTTTCCAACCAAATGCAGAAATTATAGGACAATATCATTAATATCACCCTCAAGCAAAATTTTGCTGAAGGTCGTTCAAAAGTGGTTGCAGCAACATATCTACAGGGAACTGCCAGAAATTCAAGCTAGATTTGGAAGAGGACATGGAACCAGGGATACCATTGCTGATGTCAGATGGATCCTGGCTGAAAGCAGAGAATACCAGAAGGATATTTACCTATGTTTTATTGATTATGCAAAGACATTAGCCTGTGCAGATCATAGCAAATTATGGAGAATATTGTGAAGAATGAGAATTCCAGAACACTTAATTATGCTCATGAAGAACCTGTACATAGATCAAGAGGCAGTTGTTGGGACACAACAAGGAGATACTGCGTGGTTTAAAGTCAGGAAAGGTGTGTGTCAGGGTTGTATCCTTTCACCATACCTATTCAATCTGTATGCTGAGCAAAAAATACTAGAAGCTGGACTATATGAAGAAGAACGGGGCATCAAGATTGGAGGAAGACTCGTTAACAACCTGTGTTATGGAAATGACACAACCTTGCTTGCTGAAAGCGAAGAGGACTTGAAGCACTTACTCATGAAGGTCAAAGACCACAGCCTTCAGTATGGATTACATGCCAATACAAAGAAAATGAAAATCCTCACAACTGGACCAAAAAGCAACACCATGATAAATGGAGAAAAGATTGAAGTTGCCAAGAATTTCATTTTACTTGGGTCCACAATCAATACCCATGGAAGCAGCAGTCAAGAAATCAAAAGGCTCATTGCATGGGTAAATCTGCTGCAAAGGACCTCTTGAAAGCGTTGAAAAGTAAAGATGTCACCTTGAAGACTAAGGTGTGCCTGATTGAAGTCATGGTATTTTCAACTGCATCATATGCATGTGAAAGCTGGACAATGAATAAGAAAGATCAAAGAAGAATTGATGCCTTTGAATTGTGGTGTTGGCAAAGAATTGAATATACCATGGACTGCCAAAAGAACGAGCAAATCTGTCTTGGAAGAAGTACAACAAGAATGTTCCTTAGGAGCAAGGATGGCAAGACTGCATCTTACATACTTTGGACATGTTTTCAGGAGGGATCAGTCCCTGGAGAAGGACATCATGCTTGGTCAAAGTAGAGGGTGAGGGGAAAAGAGGAAGACCCTCAAAGGGATGGATAGACACAGTGGCCACAACAATGGGCTCAAGCATAACAACTGTGAGGATGGTGCAGGACTGGCAGTGTTTCATTCTGTGGTACGTAGGGTTGCTATGAGTTGGAACCGACTCAACGGCATCTAAACAACAGGTAACAGCTTAGTTCTCAAGTTGCTCACTGGCTTGAACTAATAACAAGAAAGCTGTGACTTAATGGAAGCTTTGGTCTTTAGGTGAACACGTGTCTATGAACAGTCAGGGTGTACCAGGCAGTAGCTACTCTACTCGTGCATGTGTGTTTGTATGAACTCTTATGTATAAACCAAAAACCAAACCCGCTGCCTTCGAGTCAATTCCGACTCGTAGTGACCTTATAGGACAGAGTAGAACTGTCCCATAGAGTTTCCAAGGAGCAGCTAATTGATTTGAACTGGAGATCTTTTGGTTAGCAGCTAAGCTTCTAAGCACTGCACCACCAGGGCTCCATTACATATAAAGAGAGAGAAGCAATTGAGGATTTCAATTCTAAATCCTTTAAAACCTCAAGATCCTGGCTTTTAGAACCACATCTATTGAATGAGGCACAGAAAAGCAAAGGGAGATACGTTGAGTGTTTATTCTGTATCAGACCTCGTTCTAAGTGTTTACATGTACTAAGTTCTTTAATGGTCATAACAACCCTGTGAAGTAGGTGCATTACTTTTGTCCTACAAATGAGGAAACTGAGGCATGAGAAATGAAATACTTTGCCCAACATCACAGATCTACTAAGTGACAGAGTCTGGATTTGAATATCAGCAGTTTGACTAAAAAGAAGAAAAGAAAACAAACAAACAAAAACAACAACAACAAAAGACAGTTGCCATCAGTAGAATCCAACACATACTAACCTCATGGGAGTCAGAGTAGAACTGTGCTCTATAGGGTTTTCAGTGGCTGATATTTTGGAAGTAGATCACCAGGTCTTTCTTCCGAGGCATTTCTGGGTAGACTTGAATCTCCAACTTTTCAGTTAGCATTTGAGCACGTTAACTGTTTGCACCGCTGAAGAGCAGTCACCCTACAGACCCCATAATCTCACTTTTTTTTACACTAAGCCAAAATACAGTTATATGCTAAGCAAGAAAAACCCAAGAAAACATGGAAGGCATGTCTCACTCTGGACTCCACCTTTTCTTTCACCATCCATCCTTTCCTCTAGGTGACTAGTACTTCACTGAGAGCTCCATTGCCAAAGGGACATAGTCTAATAATCATATTCATACTAAGGATTAAGGACCTAATGTTAAATGTTCCCCCAGATATTTGTATTTTAAAAAAATGATTCAAGGGAGGTTAATGCATAACTCAAAGTAATGAATGTCTAATAATGCAAATTTAGGAATAAGAGTGAGGGAGAATTTTGTGGACTATAGAGGGTGCGCCCACTCTCCTAGGACTACTATCAACATTCCTTGATAGGAATGGTCAATAGCCCAAGAAGTATATATTGGGAAAATTTAAGAGAGAATTCTTTAAAAGACAAGTTTTGAACTAAGTCATGAAAAGCAATAGATTCGGTTTCTCAGAGAAGGAGGGATGGGAGCTATTATAGCCTCAGAAACAGCAAAAGCAAAGGCAATAGAGAGGAGAGTTTTAAAACACACATTTATCTCCAATCGACCCATACAGTCATGAATCAGCGAGTCCATTCTGAAATACATTATCTGAAGGTAAAATGAAAGAGATGAATACTTGGTTCCTCTCCTCTATCTTACCTTTCTAAATTATCTTCTGTACACAAAGCAAATTGAGGTTAACATAAGGGTCATATAGTATTTCAATATTTTTTCCCTGGAAACTTTCTACCCTTTCTCTTTCAAAACATAATGTTCTATGTAGAAGATCTCTACTAGACTCTACCCTTGTGGACTTATTACTAAAATCCTCAAACTCATTCTATCAGACAATTTCATTTCTAAAACAAAACCAAACACAAATTCTTTTATAACATTAATATAAGACCTGTGGTATTTTACTGTTCTTTTTTTTCTAAAAGAATTTCACAGTCTCACAAAATAATTACAATGTGGATATAATTTGAGAAATAAAATACTTTGTGACAACTGCACACATATGCATAAGTTACACTAGTTTTTCAGGTCCTTTATCCAAACTGCCTCTTAGTAAGAGGTAAGATCCTCTTGTGTCTCACTCTTTTTCCTTATTTCTCAAATCTCTAACTTCCTGGAAGCTCCTCAGTTCTGGGGGTCTGGTAGGGAAGCATTCACCCAGAAAATTAGCTCAAAGACTCTGCCATGAGTTCCTGGTTCACCGCTGTTATTGGGTTAATTTTTTCTCCCCCATGCACAGTGCCTTGAAAAAAAGGCCAGAATGAACAAGATAAGAAGTGGGTGACACTAATTTTGTTGTACTGTTTCTCTAAGGACTAGAACACTGTAGGCCAGAAGATTACTACGTAACGGGATTTTTTTTTTTCCTAGAATTGTTCCTAAAGTATACATCTGTATATAATTCCAAATATATGTGTTAGGTATTAGGAGAAAATTAAAAAAAAAAAATTTTCCGCTTAATAGGAAAAAAAAAAAAAACCCAATACATTGATATTTACTCTCAAGGAAGTAAAAACTTTACTAGAACAATAATTACAGAATAGTCCCCTATAATATACCCAGTGCCGTCGATTCAATTCTGACTCAGAGCGACCCTGTAGGACAGAGTAGAACTGTCCCATAGAGTTTCCAAGGAGCGCCTGGTGGATTCGAACTGCCGACCCTTTGGTTAGCAGCCTTAGCACTTAACCACTACACCAACAGGGTTTCCCCCCATAATATGTATAATATTTATATGTGGCTGAAACCATAGGAAATACGTCTATTTTTATAGGTCAAAACATTTGGAATGAAGTTGAATACGCAATATTTAACTCAAAGCTTGGATGAATCTACTTTATGATTAGAGAGCAGATAAAGATGCTGTTATCATCAATAGCATTCAGTATGTTTTCAAAAGTCTTAATAAGATAAGAAAAAGGAGCAAGGGGTAAAGAATGGAAGGGATGATGCAAACTGTAATCATTTATAGACTCATTGACCGCTTACCAAGGAAAATATCTCAAAAACAACAGAAAGCCTTTAGGAATAACAAAGAGATCAGAAAGATAACCACATATACAAGATTAATGCAGAATTATTGATTAGTTCCCTAGACCAGAAATAACATCCTAAGAAATAGAATAGAAAATATGGCTATTATAATAATACATCTGTTAAGCAAGTAGGAAATATGCCTAAAAGTCTATCAGCAGGTGAATGAATAAATAAAATGCTGTACATATATACAGTGGAATACTGCTTATCTATAAAAAGAAATAAGACCTGATACATGCTACAACATGGATGAACCTTGAAAATTTTATGCTAAGTGAAATAAGCCAGATACAAAGGGACAACTATTGTATGATTCCACTTACATGAAATATCTAGGATATCAGAATTTATTAGTGGTTACCAGGGGCAAGCAGGAAGAAAGGAATAGGAAACTCATCACTTAGGGTACACTGTGCTTCTGCTAAGAGTGATGGGAAAATTTGGAAATGGATAATGGCTATGGTTGAACAACATGATAAATATAATTAATGCCACTGAATTATACATATGAAGAATGTTTGAATGGAAAATGATTTTTTTACGTATATATTTACCACCATAAAAAAGAACTAGGTTTAGAAAATAGATTAAGCAACAGAAAAGAATATCAGAATAAATGGGAAGATATAGCATGTTCATAGCTGGAATGAGTTAGTACTTCTTTATCTAATAAAAACTATGATACGATATTTTTAAGAACTCTACAAATGTACTATAAAGCTAATATGGATGAATACAGATTCACAAAGAACTATGTCAATTTTAAAAAAAGAAGAGTAAAAAAGGATGACTTGCATTGCCAGGGTTTAAGACAAAGTACAAATCTCTACTAATAAAATGTGTGATTTTGACACAGGAGAACACAGCTCAGTGAAGCAGATCTCTACACATGCGGAAACTTGGTGTACGGAGAATTGCCATAGTCAGTAGAGAAAGGATGACTGTTTAGTAGGTAGTGTTGGAAGTACTGGTTTACTTTATGGAGAAAATTAAGGTTGCATTCTTTAAAAAAAAGAAAGGGAAATGTACTAGATTAAATGCTTAAATATGATAGGTAAAAATATAAATCTAGCAGAAAAATGTAAGCAAATACTTTTATCTTTTTGTAGGGAAGGACTTCTTAAAAAAAACACAAAAATGCACAAACAATAAAGCGAGCAAATGATGAATTTGACATAATATTCAGAATTTCTGTTTAATAAAATTCATTATAAGCAAACAAAGACATGACATGCTAGAAATGGTTTTTGCAGCATCAAGTTAACGTGTACAAAGAAATTTAGTAAATATGAAAAGAGAAAAGTAGACCATCCAATAGAATAATGATGCATTTATATGGATACACATACACACACGGATCAATATATGGATGGAGCCCTCGTGGCACATTGGTTAAGAGCTCAGCTGCTAACCAAAAGGCCAGCAGTTCAAATCCACCAGCCGCTCCTTGGAAACCGTGTGGAGGCAGTTCTACTCTGTCCTGTAGGGTTGCTATGAGTCTGAATTGTATATGGGTATATGGATTATATGGAAAAAAAAAAAATTTTTTTTTTATATGGATAGGTGATTCATAAAAGGGGTGTCTCAAGGGGCTAACAAGTAGGAAGAAGTTCTCAGCCTTACTTGCTAGTAGGCATGTAAGTTAATGCAGCCAGTCTAGGAGGCAATCTGGCAGCTCTAAGTGAAATTAAGTATGAGAAGTTCCTGTGACCCAGCAAATTCTCTCTTCAGCATATTGTCCAGAGAAATACTTGTCTATAGTTGTTTAAGACAAGGGACCACTGGAGGCAACCTGGATGTCACTCTCCCAGAGAAAGGATAAATGGATAAACAAAATGTCCTGGATATGTGGATGCATGCTATGTAATGTTACATAGCAGCTAAAGACAATGAGTTAGTTAGCAAATAAATTGCTCTGAACATGCAGCAGCATGCATAACTCTTAAAAAATATTGTTGAATGAAAAAAGTAAAAATAAATCTATTACATAATATATTTATGCAAATTATAACCCCATAGACACACAAAACAACCTTACATGTGTTACGATAGCTATACATAGCAAAGGATATGAAATAGGAATGGGGCTAGTAGCTTTAAGGGGGAAAAAAAAATCAGCCAAACAAAAGGGGTCTTTCACAATTGTAATGCCACTACCTGAAGAGTTTGATGAAGTCAACTTTCTGAACCTGAGGTCCATACATATATATTTAAAGTCACTTGGGGAGCTTCTTCAAGCTGCACCCTCAACTCTTCCTCTTCACTCCCAAGATATTTTGATTCTTAAGTCCAGAGATAAGCTTGGGTAGTTAGAAAAGTTCCCCAGGTGCTAGTACAAGGGAACGGTGTGGGCATTGAGGCTATGTATTATTAAAGGGCAGAGTTGTAGATTTCCAGAATGTCTGATTTAGTACCACTGCAGCGGGACACAAATCCTGGTGGCTTAGTGGTTAAGTGCTACAGCTGCTAACCAAAACAGTAGGCAGTTTAAATTCACCAGCTGGTGCCTGAAAACTCTATGGGGCAGTTCTACTCTGTCCTATAGGGATGCTATGAGTTGAAATCAACTTGGCGGCAACAGGTTTGTTTTTTTTGGTTTTGGTAGTGGGACACAGGGAGTCCTTGGATGGTGCAAATGGTTAGTTTTCTCAGCTGCTAACCAAAAGATTAGAGGTTCAAGTCCACCTAGAGGTGCCTCGGAAGAAAGACTTAGTCACCTATATCTGAAAAATCAGTCACTAGAAATGCTACGGAGCACAGTCCTACTCTGATGCACATGGAGTCACCATGAGTTGGGATCAACTTCACAGCAACTGGCTCATTTTTTTTTTTTTTTTTTGGTTTTAGTGAAACCTGGGAGTCCTGAATATTTTACAAGGACCCCATGAAATTTTGATACAGATGAGTCCTGGATCACACTTTGATAAGTACCACTTTAATGTACCAGAGGAAAACCTTTTCACAGAAAAATAGCATAAATAAGAAAAAAAAAGTTTTCTTATAATTGCCATTATTTAATATTATTTTGATTGTTCTTGTCAATACAATAGTATCTGAACTGTGAAAAAGAAGAAAAAAAATCAGAAAGAAACAGACAAAACCTTGTTTTTCCTAAGGCATAGAAAGAAAATTTAACAATTGGCTCTGCCCAGCCTCAGCCTCTAGAAATGTTACCCTCTGTGTGTGAGAAGTCAGAGGAAGGGGAGCCTGACAGAGACAGGGGCTGGGGTCAGCAATGAGTTTCCGCAGTTGGTTAGTCCAACGCACTATTCAAAGGAATGCAAGGAAGGTTCTGCTATCAGAGGAGATATAGTGAGAGGATGGCACAAGAAGCCACCATACCAAGGAGCAGGCCCACGGTTTCATGACATGATTGATGTCGCATTCGAGCTAGTCCCCAAGCAACAGCTGGAGAATGGTATGCAGTATTCAAAAAAGTGGGAGTCAGAATCACCTAGGGTGCTTATTAACACATAGATTCTAAGGCTTCACCTCAGACTTACTATATCAGAATCGCTATGATTGGGAATTAGGAATCTGCATTTACTCCAGAAATTCTTTTGCTCTTAGCATAGACTAGCTAATGTTAGAGAGAACAATCAGTTTGTTCTCAATGGCTGGCAGTCAGTGTAACAGGAAGACCAAACAGGTATTTTAAATCAATTTTGAGACACACATTCTTTTTTGAGAGTGGATCGGTGTTGGGGAAAAGGGCATCCAAGAAATCAGAAATGCAATGTCAATATCTATACATGGAGAAAACTAACATTTCTGTGTGTATGTGTTTGAGGAGGGAAGTTTTGTGGTGGAAATATGGAATGAAGAACCGTTGCTTATACTGTTCTTGTTGTTGATATGGGTTTGTTAGTTGGTATATGTGTTTGTTGTTTGCTTGTGTGTGGTAGGAGGTGTATGCTGGACAAATGTAGGTATTTGATGTGGGAGTAGAGGGGGAAGAGTGGAAGTTCTTTCACGGGAGAATTTGTGAAACTCTGAGACTAAGTTCTGGCCATCTGAGGACTGAGTGACAAAAGGTGATTCAGAATGGGGAGTAAAAGGGCATCTTCCTATCTTTCCACCAAGCTGAGCTCCACAGTGGGGGCGTCCACCTTGCAAAGACCAGGAGATAGCCCCTAGACACTCATCAAGAAGAATCTCTCAGGAGGTATAAGCAATATAAAGTTGGGAAAAGTTGGCATGAGTGGACCCCAAAAATCATGAAACTTGTCAGTGAGGGTAGTACTGAAGTGATTAACCAAGGAGTCCAAACTGGATGAAAGCCATGACTGGCAAGGATTGTTAGAAAATGAGTAAGTGGAGAAAGCAAAAAGATAGTTCAAGAAATGGGAACAAAAATTCGAATGACCTATAATCAGCTCATATTCAGAGAAGTGAAGAACATTTGAGATCTTGGGTGGTGGTGTGTCAAGATCCAGAATATGATTGTACTCATTAGAGGTTTATGGAGTTGGAGGTCAATAAAATGGAAGAGGGTGAACAAGTGTGAGTCAGAATATGAACTGGAGTGTTGAAGTCCCTAATAGGGATAGAAGGGAGAATGGTGAATCAGGCACAGAAATGGCTCAGGAAGGTAGAAGTGACTTGTGAAAGATGGCAAATGGAGGTGAAGAGGCTAATAAAAATAGACTTCATGGGCTTCCATGGTGAGAAGTGAAAGGATGCCGGTTGATCAGTGATCAGGAAGCAGTACTGGGCAGCAAGGCCCAGATTCTTAGTGAATAAAGCAAGTGGGGGAATAAAGGTATCCATTTTTTTTTTTTTTAATTGGAAAGGGTTGAAGAGCTACAAGGTCAATAGTGGAAAGGCCAGGCTTCTCAGTTCAGGGATGGTTTGAAGGGAGACAAGGGAAAAAAAAAATTGTGGATAAAAACAAATTTTCTCATAAATGAAAGAGTATTCCAAGGAACTTAATAAAAAATATTAGAAGTTTGGCCAAAAGAAAGAGAGCAAAGGGGAAGAGTATGAATATGCGGGATTGAATTAGGTTGGAATTTGATTGTTGGTTTTAGGGAGAGAGGTTAGGCAGAAGCTCTAGTGTGGGTATGAGAATGAAGTTTAAGAAGCTAAGGTTTAGAGGAAGAGAAAGAGTTTAGCACGTGGGAAGGTCAAATAGAAGAGAGCTTCTAATCACCAATTATTTTTCTTATTGTGTGGTACAGCATATTTATGTATACACTGGACATTTTGTTGTTGTTAGGTGCCACAGAGTCAGTTCCGACTCATAGCAACCCCATGTACAACAGAACAAAACATTGCCCAGCCCTGTGCCATTCTCACAATCACTGTTATGCTTCAGCCCATTGTTGCAGCTGCTGTGGCATTCCATCTCATCGAGGGTCTTCCTCTTTTTCCCTGACCCTCTACTTTACCAAGCATGATATCCTTCTCCAGTGATTGATCCCTCCTAATAATATGTCCAAAGTTTGTGAGATGTATTCTCACCATTCTTGCTGCTAAGGAGCGTTCCGGCTGTACTCTTTCCAAGGGAGATTTGTTCATCCCTTTGGCAGTCCATGGTATATTCACTATTTTTCACCAACACCACAATTCAAAGGTGTCAATTCTTCCTCGGTCTTCCTTATTCATTGTCCAGCTTTCACATGCATATGAGGCGACTGAAAACATCATGGCTTGGGTCAGGCACACTTTAGTCTTCAAGGTGGCATCTTTGCTTTTTAACACTTTAAAGAGGTTTTTTGCAGCAGATTTGCCCAATGCAATGCATCTTTTGATCTCTTGAGTACTGCTTCCATGGGTGTTGATTGTGGGTCCAAGCAGAATGAAATCCTTAACAATCTCAATGTTATCCCTGTTTATAATGATGTTGTTTATTGGTCCAGTTGTGAGGATTTTTGTTTTCTGTATGTTGAGGTATAATCCATAACGAAGGCTGTAGTCTTTCATCTTCATCAGTAAGTTGTGTCCGCTGCATAACGCAGTTTCTTAAGGAGTCTTCCTCCAACCCTGATGCCCCATTCTTCTTCATATACTCTAGCTCTTGGATTATTTGCTCAGCATACAGATTGAATAAACATGTTGAAAGGATACCACCCTGACACATACTATTTTCTGATTTTAAACCACGCAGTATCCCCTTGTTCTGTTCGAATGACTGCCTGTTGATCTCTGTACAGTTTCCTCATGAGCACAATTAACTGTTCTGGAATTCCCATTCTTCACAAGGTTATCTATAATTTAGTATGATCCACACGGTCAAATGTCTTTGCATAGCCAATAAAACACAGGTAAACATCTTTCTTGTATTCTCTGCTTCCAGCCAGGATCCATCTGACATTAGCAATGGTAGTGCTTGTTCCATGTCCTCTTCTGAATCTGGCTTGAATTTCTGGCAGTTCCCTGTCAATGTATTGCTGCAGCCACTTTTGAACAATCTTCAGCAAAATTTTACTTGTGTGTGATATTAATGATATTGTTTGGTAATTTCTGCATTTGGTTGGATCACCTTTCTTTGAAATAGGTATAAATATGGCTCTCTTCCAATCAGTTGGCCAGGTAGCTGTCTTCCAAATTTCTTGGCATAGATGAATGAGCACTTTCAACACTATATCCGTTTGTTGAAACATCTCAGTTGGTATTCCGTCAATTCCTAGAGCCTAGTTTTTTCCAATGCCTTCAGTGCCGCTTGGACTTCTTCCTTCAGTACCATTCGTTCCTGATCATATGCTACCTCCTGAAATGGCTGAATGTCTACCAATTCTTTTTGGTATAGTGGTTCTGTATATTCATTCCTTCCATCTTCTTTTGACGCTTCCTGTGCCATGCTAGCTCTTCTAATTAAAAAAAAAAAAAAAATTTTGTATTTAAAAGGAAGAACCTCAATATCACCAGAAATCTAAAGAATGTGTTCTTAGCTTTTTATAGGGATAATCTCAGCTATAGCAAAATTTGAAAGGGTGATATTTGGCCACATGTACTGGTTTAAAATGAAAACAGCTACAGAGCAGGGACTCCAGCTCTTTCAACCACTTGCTCTTTGTGGATCGATACATTGTGTACCAGGTGCCATGCTAGGGTTTGGGTGAACACTGGTGAATGAAATAGACTGAAATTTCCAAACAGTAGGGGATAGACAGTGAACAAGAGAACAAATTTAATAAATATCTAATTACGAATTATGAGAAATTCAATAAAAGGACTGAATTTGGTACCTGTGAAAGAGTAATCAGAGAAGGCCTATTTGAGAGCTGCATCTAAGCAGAGACCTGAAGGAAGAAGGAGCAGTCAGATAAAGAGCATTCCAGGTAGATGTGAAGTCCCCAGGGAGGAAAAGAACTGGTAAATTTAAAGACTACATGGGAGAAAAGGCATACTTCAGCCTAGATGAAGACAGAGAGATAGGCAGAGCTAGGCCTTGCAGAGTCTTGTTGACATGTGGTTCCCAGGTGAGTCACTGAACAAAAACTAAGATTTAGTTAAAGGTTTAAAACATGTATTTTGGCCCAGTAAAAAACGGCCACTTAACTGCAAGCCCATATCTACTTTTTTTCTACTACTCTTAGGTTTTTAACCAGAATCTGGGTGTTTTGTTTTGTGATTTCATTGTGATTCCCCACCTCCCCCTGGATTTGAAGCATGGAATTCTAAGTGAGCGACTTACTATTGCTAATAAAAATTCATGTAGGCTGGGGGATATAATGCTGGTCTGGTTAGACCTTCTGTGGCTTAACACAGATGGAAAAAGTATTTTAAGAAGCTTAGCTATTTTGTTAAATGTTTATGACTTGTAAATTCCCAGCCTTTTAGGATTATCCAAATGTGTTGACATTGATGGTGAATTTGAAGGGAAATTAGCCAAATATGTTTGCCTAATTAACCAGTGGGGTCTAATAATAGCTGTCAGGGTTGGCGTATAAAACAGGGCTACTTATTTATTACATGGAGATATGTTCATATTATTTCTCTTTGAAGTTTAGATTTTCAAATTCTTTCCCACCACTTTCCGGAGACTCGCTGACGGAGCTGTCAGAGTATGAATCCCCAACCTCCCTTCTTTCTAAAAAGAAAAAAGCAAAGCAGCCTCCTAGCTTCAGCTCTCCAGAAGTTTGAAGTCTGACTCTTCCAAATTTGTACTTCTGTGCGCCTCATAAGATACAGAAGGGAAATCACTCACCCCACTTTTGGCTCAGTGGTCCTAAGAGAGGAGAAAAAGTTTGAGTTTCTTGCAATGGTTTTTAGTCTCTTGGGCTAATGGTTTTATAATTCAGCAATTATATATCATCCTTGTTTAAGTAACTGTAGCAGTTAGGTATGTAAAGTAGTAATAATTCTGTCAGACAAAAATGGTAGTATTTAGCAAATTACTACACGGCCTCCTACAGGGAGTAACAGACAGGAGAAAGAATACAGACGTTGAATGAATATTATTTCAGACACTCTACCAGTTATTTTACCTATGGTTTCACTCATCTTCACAACATGACTGTATAGTTTTTATTGTTAGTTGTGTGACACATGAGAAAACAATTCATGAGTCAGCAGTTTGTGTCGGGAGGCATCATTTAGACCTGGATATTTCAGACTCTCAAGTCTGTGCCCTTTCTACTACTCCATGTTATGCAGTGTTAATTTATCACATATATCACCCATTTTTTTTTATCACCCAAGTCTACCATCTATCTGTTAGCTTGTCATACTGTGTGACTTGCATGTTGCTATGTTGGTGGAAGCTATGCCACCAGGATTTCAAATACCAGCTGGTCTCCCATGGTAAACAGGTTTCAGCAGAGCTTCTAGACTAAGACAGACTAGGAAGAAAATTCTAGCAATCTATCTCTGAAAAATTAGCCAATGAAAATCCTGTGAAGCACAACTGAATATTGTCTAATACAGTGCTGGAAGATGAACCTCCTAGGTTGGAATGCACTTAAAATACACAGTGGCACAACAATGGATTTGAGCATACCAACAGCTGTGAAGATGGTGCAGGACCAGGCAGGTTCTATTTTACATGAGATTGTCATGCGTCAGAGCTGACTCAACAGCAAATAATAACAAAGACAACACAGACAACGTCACCCAAGTGAAATACCCTCATAGCCTCGATCACTCATGTTTCAAGCAAATCGATTTGTAGCAAAGTTTATTTTCTGTTTCAAAGAATTTGAAGATGATGATTATGAGTGGTTATCATCAGTTCATATTTCTTGACCATCCACTGGATGATCCATGAGTGACATTATATATGTTCTGGCCCTTAGGATGAAATATTAAAGTATTAGTTATCTCAGCTTGCAAGTAATGTAAACAGTGGTTATACCATAAGCGTGAACTATTTTTGTATCAAATTTACCTTACGATTAACAACCAAAAAAGCCAGTTGAAATGAAACCGTTCTAATGGAACCCATCAACCACTATAGGCAGGCTAAGGAACTATCTTCTAAGGATTTCTGTCCTATATCTACTGCTAATGAGCATGAATCATCCAGCTTTTTCAGACCTCATTTTTTATTTATAAAATAAAGAGATTTTAAAGTTTCTAAAATGCTCCAAAATTTTTAGATTTGACCCTTACGTACCATCTTGAAGATGAATCAGGATGGGGCAAAATATTAAGAGGTTTTAGTTAAAAGATAATGGGAGTTTGCTTCTTTTATTGGTGGCTTATAACATGTAAGTATTTTTTATGTTTGAAATTCATGGGTAACCTTCTGTATTTTTCTTTTTCTGCCTCAGTATTTTTTGTACTTTAGTAAATTTTACTTAAGAGCAATGCTGAATAATAAATATACATAAGACACTTTATTTCATTTTTTTTATTTTGGTAGATTTATTTTAAAATCTGTAGGTAGGTTTGTTTTAGTTCTGTTTTTTAGTTTTGTTGACAATGCTACATCAACTTGGCCCCAGGATAGTAATTAACAACCCAGTCAGAGGTTGCTAGTAATTTCTCATTTATTTGGGGAAATTTTACTAAATAAGTTGGAATCATAAACAGAAGGGAAGACTTTTGAAATTTGCTTTCAACACAGCAGTGCATAAAAAAGGAAAATGAGCAAAATGAAATTAAAAATCTGAATGTGCAAGGCTTGTATATTGATATATTACTGTCTTCACTTGACTATGTAGTAAATGGAAGGTGAAGAACAGTGTACATTTTGGGTAGAGCCAATAATAATAATGGTAATCAAATAACCAAATGTAAAATGTGAAGGTGTTTGGGAAATGTGAAGGGTACATAGTTCCTGGGCCTCAGAGCCCTGCTGAGACTGAAGCTCTATCACAATAGCATATTCTTATCTAGACACGTGAATGGTATGGGAGGGTAAGATAGAGAGTGGGGGTTATTGGTGAGAGCAGCTGACTTCAGGATCCTCAAAATGCTCTGTCAGCACCTCCATGAGAAGCTTTCGCCGTTGTTGCTTATTCATCCACTGTAATACACACAGACGAAAGTTAAGTGTTAACTAAAATTAGTAGTGGGATTGTAGAAATAAAAAAATGTTCTAACTTAGAATATAACTGTGCTTTAGATATTAAGAGAATCTTGGCTCTTTTTTTTAAATAGCATGAATGAAATATTTTCAAATTAAAATTTTGTTGATCTATAGTGTTGAAATAAAGTTCGGAAGAAATTTGCTTCAAAGTCTTTAATATTTTTATGTAGATTGAAGGCAAAAAAACCGAAGAAATTGCTGTATTTGCTTTCCTACACATTTACACATATTCCATTCACGTTGTAGAGATTTTACCTCAGGGAGTTATCCCTATCATGTCTGTGTTTTATGTACTGAATTGTGCAGATGGGGGGAGTATATTACAGAAATGGAAGGGATCTTAGCAATCATCTAAATCAGTGGTTGGCCAACTACCACCTGGGACCAAATCCAGCCCAATGTCCCTTTATGTATGTCCCAAAACCTAGGAATGTGTTTTACATTTTAAATGGCAGAGAAAAGAATTTAAAGGATAGTATTTCATTACATGTGAAAATTATATGAATTTCAATGTAGGGTTGCTATGAGTTGGAATCGATTCGATGGCATACAACACCAACAACAACAAATAAAGTTTTATTAGAACATAGCCACAGCTATTTGTTTCCTATTTTCTATGGCATCTTTCACGTGCAAATGGCAGATTTGAGTCGTTGAGACAGAGTTCATGTGGCCTGCGATACCAAAAATATTTGCTATCTGGAGCTTTAAAGAAAATGTTTGTGGATCCCTGATTTAGATCACTAATAAGTTTCCTCTCTTGCACTGATCCTTACAGGTTGCCAGGACCTTGTTTGAGAAGGATTCTGTGCCTGCTTGTGAGTTGGGTAGGAAAGTTGGCTGTGATTGACCCGCAATATCTATCTTGGGAAGGGAGGGCAGTAGCAGCACAGGCTCAGCACTTTCTAGTCAAAGCTCTTCTAACATACATAATTCTAAGGAATAGATACACTGTGACTGAATTTGTATGAAAGCACATAGAACATGTTTTCTTTAAGCTACCAAACCTCATTTTGGCAAAGTGATTAAGAGCTCAGGCTGCTAACCCAAAGGTTGGCAGTTCAAATCCACCAGCTGCTCCTTGGAAACACTATGAGGGAGTTCTACTCTGTCCCATAGGGTCACTGTGAGTCAGAACCCACTTGACAGCACAGAACAACAATGCAAAATCCACACCCCCTTCCGAAAATGCACATACACACACACACATACACCCTTTACTATTATTTTAAAATTTAGAGTAAGCTCTAGGGACTTCCATTTTCAATGATGTTGAAACTTAAATGATCATCTAGGACTGTGCTGTCTAACGCACTAACCATAAGGTACACGTGGCTACTTAAATCTAAATAATTAATATTAATATTAATATTAAATGCATTAAGTTTTTGAGATGCATAACCAAATTTCAAGAGCTCAATAGCTACCTATGCCTAGTGGCTACCACATGGGACAGCTCATTACTGCAGAAATGTCCACTGGACATCACTAGCGTAGCAGAATACGAGGTACCAATTTTAATCTCAGAAATTCCTTAATCAAAGCTTAAAACAGCATTAGTTTGTTTTTGTTTTTATATTGTCAGACATGTACCAAAAAAAAAAAAAAAAAAATCCTCCCCCAAAAATAAGAGAAACAAGAAACTCAGGATAAAAATAGTAGTCTTCATCCACTATGTAACTCTCTCATACATTTATCAATAAGATAGCTAAAAGGATGTATGAATTGAGAAAAATCCACGCAAGTACTCCTAGTAAGGGGAGGGTAACATTTTTATGTCAGAAGCCTGAAGGAATTTTTGTAAGACATAGTATAGGAGAGACAGGGATGAGGACATGACTGACCAATCCATGAGTCAACAGATATAATAGGAAAATTTGCCTGGGAATAAGCACTTGGTATGTATGGAAAACCCCACAGGCTTCAGGAAGTTGACAGAAGGTGCTTGAGGCAAAGGTGAGCCATTGGGAAGCCAATAGATAGTACCAACATCTCTGAGGAAGTGCGGTAAGGCTAGCCCCAAGACACATGAGTGTAGCACGTTACCCAGGAAAAGTTCAGCACTGACATCGTGCTTTGTGATCCACTCTGCTTCCTCCAGTGCCTAGTGAATACAGTCACACCAGTTAGAGAAAAGGGCTACAGCAACAGACACAATGAATAAATTCTTTGGAATCGTGTTGATGGGCATTGTCAGCCTGGCCTGACTTCCCTTATTGATTCCTCCTTTCTCCCACAGAGAAGAGGGAGGCTGATATGACAAAATAATTCTACAACAAACCTAAACTTTTCTTTTCCCGCTAATTTGGGTGTAAAAGAGTAGCAGAGATATCCACCATATATTATACAATAGCCAACTTATTCTCCCAGATCTAAAAACCAAAACAAAATAGAAATACATAAACACGAGCAAACAGAAGGACGTGATCAGACAAATGAAACAGCCGGTAGTTCAAAAGTTCTGTGGAGAAATAAGTGCTCCTGCACTTACTTACTGTAAGAAATGGGAGAAAATCTTTTTAAAAAATTCCCTGATTCAGGGAGCTATTGTATCCCCCAACAAGGCATTCCAGAAAAGATAGCTTTCAGATGTAAGGGATGACTAGCAAAGTTTTCTATCACCATGGAAGCAGAAAATATACATTGACTATTTCGAAAAACCGAATCAGGGAATTGAAATAACAGATTGAGAAATTGTTCCAGAGTTTAAAGTAAAAGAATTAAGACATAAATGTTCAAATCAAAAACATAAGGGCCATAGATGACAAACCCAATAAGTCAAAGATGCAAATGGGAGAAAGCAGACCGATTACAGGAAAAGCGATTACCAAAGAAAGAATGGAAGAATGTTTTCTGGGTGGTAGGAGGGTGGGATTTAAAGCCTGACTGCCAGGCAAAATAGCTTATCTAAAAATACAATGAGGAAAGGTCTGAATTAAAAAAAAAAAAAAAAATTAAAGCATCAAGATGACAGGGGAAAATATTTGCTTATAAGAGAAAAAAAACTAATGTGTTGACCTCAGACTCTCTACAATACAAAAAATATGAAAGAGATATGAACACAAGACTCTTGAGGGGAATATATCGAAACCCAAGAATGTTGTAGTAAAACAGGCCATCATCCATAGTTGAAAGCGATAGAAAGATGTCAATAGATATGAAAGGACTTCAAATGTTTTTACCCACATTCCTTTTCTGGAAAAAAAAAAGATGAGAACAGGAAAAACTTGAAAAAGTATTCCAGCTGACAGAAGAATAAATCAAACTAAAAAACTAATGGGGATTATAAGTTATAAAAGATGGTAAGTAATTAAAACCAGTGGGGATTAGATTACGTGTTGTAAAAGAAAAGGTGGGAGTAATTAAAAACCAATAAAAAAAAATCAGTGTTTAAATCACTGTTGTTAATACACTGGAGAGGTTTAAAACCATGGAAAGTAATTCTTCCAAAAGAAACAAACAGTGTTTAAAAAAAAAATGATGATAATCTGGATATAAAATCCCATATTACACCCACAAACTCTTAAGACTACTAGTGAGAATAATTGCTTGCAAAAAGGCTTCATTTTATGAGGGGAGGAGGGAGTCCTCAAATACATACATTTTTATTTCTGAAGTTGACTAAGATATAGTTCAACAGAATTAGATAAATATATATAAAGATATTTTAAATGTAAATTAACTGTTAAGTGGAAAAGATAAGATGTATGATTCCCAAATTATAAGAAGTCACTTGAATGCCAAGGAAACAAATCTGAAAAGATACAAAAAAATAGTGAGAAACTAAAAAAAAACAAAAACAAAAAACAAAAAACTGATAGCACTGAAATAAAGCTTAAGATAATAAATAAACATAGGTAAGATTTCATAGAATTTTACTCCTAGCCTGGGCCTCATTCATCTTCCCCCAAACTGAACACAAGAGCTTGCCACCTTAATCCCTTAGCAAGCATTTATTTCAATTGCCATACATTTTATACTTCCTTTCATTTGGCAAAGCTTCTTGAAGAAAACAGAAATACATTTCTTTGTAATTCTAGTTCCATTACCTTCAAAAGTCATAGATATTTTAGGGAGGATTCTTTTTTTTTTTTCCGTTTCCATTTCATTGTAGTTTAGAAATCAACAATGATCTTTTAGACAGTGTCTGAATCTCACCTCCTAAACTTCTATTTGCTCTAAATGTTTCCAAAGGGCACAGTATAAAGAATGCTGAATATATGCCCCTTGAGATGTATCTCTCAGTCATTCATTTGATAAATACTAAGTGCCTACCTTTTGCGTAGCAGTGGGATAAAATCCAGCTCTCATGGAATTTAGAGACTATCTAAAGCAATGTGCCAAGTTATCATTTAAGCCCCAGTGGCAGCTGTCCTGGGAGTCCCTGGTTGGTGCAAAGGGTTAAAATGCTCAGCTGCTAACCAGAAGATTGGAGGTTCAAGTCCTCAGAAGAAAGGTCTGGCAATCTACTTTTGAAAAATCAGCCGCTGAAAACCTAGGAAGGACAATTCTACTCTGACACACATAGGATCAGCATTTGTCACAATGGACACAACGCAGCCACCTTAGCAGTCCTAGCCCACACAACCCAAATGTGTGTTTCATTCCTGGGTCCTTAACAATATGAAGCTTTTTCTCCAATCATCTTACTGTCTTCTGTTCTTCCACTTTTTTGTATTCTATTTTCTCTACTTGGTGTATCTCTTTGCTTCCATTACTTTGATCACAATCATAAAAGTAGATAGCCACTTCCTTGGAGACATATTCCATGATTAAACTTGAAGAGTAACTCCTCAAACTACCATTATTAGGCTTCTCACTCCAACATCACCACCATGGATGGCATCTAGCTATTCCAGGGTTTTTATTTCATTCTATCTAGTTCTGAAATCCCTGCAATGAGCTTTTGATTAACCAAACAGTGGTCACTTGCATGGAGTCCTTGGGTGGAGCAAACAGTTAAGGGCTTGTTTACTAACTGAAAGGTTGGTGGTTCAAACCCACCCAGAGACACCTCAGAAGAAAGGCCTGGTGATCTGCTTCTGAAAGACCACAGCCATGAAACCCTATGGAGCACAGTTTGCTCTGACACACATGGATTTGCCATGTATCCAAATCAACTGGACAGCAACTGGTTACTGGTTAAGTCATTTGTTCCGAGGTTACCAGCCAAGAGGCAGAGAGAGGGACAGTCTGGACCCTTTAACCTTCTGTTTGCATTCCTCCCAACTGGGGTTTGGAGCTAAAAAGCAGCAACTGTCCTCTACAGTGCATATACAAATGCCTTTGTGTGACTATTTTAAATATGTGCATACTGGGTAAATGGATATAGAATATTATGGATATATTTATTATTGTCTAAACTCTACAGAGTCCCTGTTTTCTAATCATTAAAGAAATATTTAGATTAGTCTGCATTTTTCATCTCATTACCATTGAGTCGATTCCGACTCATAGCGACATATCGTGCTCTGCAGATTCCTAGGATTTCCATGGAAGTACCTAGAAAATGGCTAAAAAGCCCCTGGGGATTGTACGAGGGCTACCAGGTTTCTGGCCCCTCCCCTATCACTTCAGTATGAGCAGGTATGCTCATAGCTGTTTTATCACATCTTACCTAAAGAAAGTGCTCTGCAACCCAGAATCTTTGAATATCACTATAACGGAGCGTTGCTTCCCATGGGCCTACCCAGTCGGCACCTTCTGAGCCCTTGTTAGAACCGCTGAGTCCTGAGTCCCATCCTAGACCTTCTGAATTAGAACCTGCATCTTAACAAGATCCTTAGATGATTTACCTCAAACTGAAGTCTGAGGAGCATTTTCCTATTTGACCCCTAAATTTACATTAAGCTATAGCATTCTGTGAATGTAGACATATATATTCATATATATTTTTTTCAGCTCCTTACTTTTTATCGTTGCTGTTGTTGTTTTCCTCCTGGACTACTGGGACAGAGAATAAGAAATCCATCAAAGATAAACAGAATAAGTAATTTTTTTTTTAACTAAATGTTGGTACAGATACTTGAATTAAATTAGGTTCTAACTTTTTCACCGTTCTAGCAATAGTAACTGTGGCACCTAAATTTTTTCTGGCCTTTTTTACTATAGATTTAAAGGGTAAATCTAAGTTGGTCCTGGGAGAGAAATATAGGCGTTCATATGCCCTGTAATCAGAATTATGGCGTTGGTGAGGAATATCAAATATACCATGGACTGCCAAAGGAACAAACAAGTCTGTCTTGAAAGATGTACACTCAGAATGCTCCTTAGAAGCAAGGAAGGCAAGTCTTCCTCTCACATACTTTGGACATGTTATCAGGAGGGATCAGTCCCTGGAGAAGGAGATCACACTTGGTACAGTAGAAGGTCAGCAGAAAAGAGAAAGGCCCTCAATGAAAGGGGTTGACACAGTGGCTGCAACAATGGGCTCAAGCATAACCATTATAAGGATGGTGCAGGACTGGGCAACATTTTGTTCTTTTGTACATAGGGTCACAACCAACTTGATGCTACCTAACAACAACAACAATGCCCTGTAATTAATGAAGGACAAAAGAATCTTCCAAAAATAACCCAAAATTGATCAGGAAAGTGAAGGAGAAGATTATTAAATATTGATAATGATAAAACCAAGAGAAGATAATGAGCTTTTACACAGAATGTTTTAGAGTTTACCAAACACATGAATATTCAACAACTCATTGAATTCACTATATCAATTCAGGGAGGATGGCAAATTAGACATTATCAACTACATATCATGAACTTAAGGTTTAAATCAATACTCTACCATAACCAAGACAGAGCATATTATGTCTGTCCTGTCATTGGCCTCTTCCTTTATTCTAGTTTAACGCTAAAAGAATGTGCGAAGACCATCACAGATGGGCCATGGAGAAGGACGTTTTATTATGTTAACAAAAAACTGAGGTTGGCATTTTTCCAATTGCAAAAATGTCTCTCTTTGGATTCCATTTTGCTTATCCTTCTCTATAAGGCTTTTCTAACCTTTTTATTTTCTCTGTCAGCTCTTTCCTCACCAGCTTCTTCCTCCTCTTTAGCTTCTACAGCATTCAAGGTCAGGCTGGTGATTTGCTGTCATTGGTTTCTGGGCTCCAACCAAGCTTCTTCTACATCATCCCCTTCCCTGCAGCAGCTTCCTCTTTTCCTATGCTCACCTGCTTCCTGATCACCCTTGCTGGGGACTCTGTGTGGCTCAGCTATCTGTTCTACCTCCTCCTCTCCACCTGGCCCAACCACTGCTGAACCAGGCCTCCCTCATTTGCCGAATGTTGTTATGGCAACCGACAGTCAAGTGGGCCCAGGAGACACTGCACAGAACCAAAACTGGCAGGGAGAGACACTGAGCAGCCATCTGCGGGGGTCGTTAAGGCGCAAGTGTTGGGTTGATTCCTCCTGTAAGGAAGGAGAAAGGGAAGCAGTGAAATAATATTGGTCGTGATAGATCTACCAGGAATAATTCCTGACCTGATAGACTGTTTGGAAGACTCTACTTACAGGCTGTGGTTGAGTTGCCTGTGGTTTTCATTTTGCAGGCCCAAATCCAACCTCTAGAATAAGGATCTCCATCCTCAGTCCAAATCCCACTACCATTAAAAACAAGAAAAAGTGTGGAAAAAGTACAGAAGATAATACTGTTTGCTCTGTTTAGTATAACTTATTACTATATGTTATTGTATACATTACTATATTCATCTCCTCTCTGTCAATTTGTTGCACTGTGGTGGCTTGCATGTTGCTATATTGCTGGAAATTATGCCACCAGTTTTCCAAATACCAACAAGGTCTCCCATGGTGCATAGGTTTCCATGGAGCTTCCAGACTAAGACAGACTAGGAAGAAGGACCTGGTGATCTACTTCTGAAAATTATCCAGTGAAAACCCTTCTATATCCTGAGTTTACCCAAATTATTAGCTACCATTACTGTGCAAATGGGTAAGTGATTATTTTACGTTACAAAATGCACAGGCCAGAATTTAATAGGAGTATTCAAACAAAAACAGCTATTAAAGTCATTTGAGGTGGTTGTCTCATATTTCAAAATATCCAAGTAGCACAAACTATAATGGCATTAAGAAGAAGATGCCTTTGGCAATGACTCAAGGTCAATTAGACAAGTCAAACTAAAAATAGGGATTGTTAGAACTGTGCTACTAAGTCGGTAGTTTCATTGTTCCTACAATGTATGTGTACATAATATTGAATAATTTAGAATATTAATATGCTGAAGGTAGCAAGAACATCCTAGTTTATCTCTCATTCAACAAACGACAAGAGTGAGGGCCAGAAAACGGAAGTCTATCTAAACATTCTGAAACATTCTTTATAAGAGCACATCATCTTCTCTTGGTTTTATTATTATCAGTATTTAACACAGCTTCTGAGCTACAGAGCCAGGTGGACACTCCACACTTTGTCATCTTTCCATTAAACCTGAGTTTGGCTAAGGAAGTTAAAACAAATCCTTTGGGCCTCAATGTTAGGGGAAATTGTGTGGAACCACCAGAGGACTTTGTTCTGTTCTCTGTGGGTCCATGACACTGTGGGGCTCTGCAGTTAAATAATCAATACACAGCCATAACACTACAAATGCTGTCTCTCTGCTTTCAACATGTTAGACTTAACTGACAAACAGGTCAGGGAAGACTTAACTATGTCTATCAGACAGAGCAGAATATAAAAGTTACAAAATTTGACAATATAAAAAACTATAAAACAAAGAAAAGAAAGGGGAAGCTAGGTAGGAGGTAGCTGTAAATACTTCAAATTCCTCATTTAATTAAAGAAAATCAAGAAACACTGTCAAGTAACAGGTGTTTAATTTGTTTTTTTGAGAGTTCTAATGGTAACCATTACAAATCTTAAAAGACAAAAAAAGACAGAAACTGTTAAAAAATGATTAAGTGTTAGAGAAGAAGAAGGGCTTAACTTCTTGTTTTAGACCACTTCATACGGTTTGGATCTTTAAGGATGTGCATATACTAGCTTAAGACTAAAATTGATAGTCTCTTCAACAGGTATTTGATTAAATAAATTTCAGAGCATTCATAAAATGAAATAATCTCCATTTAGGAAGAATACTCTATATATTTTGGCACAGAAGTATATCTATGATGAGTGAATGAATGAAGGAATGAGATTATGAAATACATAGAAGATTATCTTTATGTTATGAAATCATGTGCACGTATGCACACACACACACATACACACATTGACATGTGTACTTAGATTTGAGGGGAGAAAACATGAGGGGTAGGAATTTTTTTAAAAATTGTTTCATTTGAATTTTTTTGCAACAAGCATATACTGTTTTAATAAAATTTGGTATTTAAAAAATATTAAACCATAAGTTACAGATCTGAAAAAAGGGAGCCAAAACGTGTAGCATCTCCTGATAAAATTTGTTTCACAAATAGTATAATATTTATCTAAGTTTTGCATACACTCCTTTAAGCATGATATTACAAAAAGATTAAAATCTTACTAATTTATTTAAATGTACTTCTGACTTTCTTATGTTATTTTTTGGAGGGCGAGGGATAAGACAAAAAAATAACGTAAGTAAAAGATAATAGGGCAGTAGAGTTCAATTTAAAACTAAACATTATAATGAAAATTTTTCTTTGGAAACTAATGGATTTAGAAATGTGATTATTTTGAACTTTTGCTTTAAATAGGTATAATGTCTCTAATATAAACACTAAATGAGATTATTATGAAACTTTCTTTTTGTTTTTCCCACCTTTCCTCAGTAATCCATTTTATTATTCTGAAAAGTTTAGTGAATGAATATAAAGTCATAATGAAAGCACCTATGATGACTATTGTCGTCCATATTTATTAGAAGAATATCAACAGGCTGTGCTCCCTCTTCCTTCTCCCAAACAAGTTTGAATGTCAAGCTCTTTGTTTAATTAGCTGAAGTGGAAGCGCAAAGAAAAATAAACAGTGGGCTAGAATTTTAGCTTTGAAAATATGGAGGATTTCATTTGTTTGTTTGTTGTTGTTTTCTGATTTTGGTTCAAATTATGAATGAAAGAACAGCCTTGAGCTCCCCTAAGATCTTTAGCTAAAGATTGGCAATTTTGTCAAACACCAAAAGAGCAAAAGATTACCTACAGACTGGGAAAAACTTTTTAGCTATGACATTTCTGATCAGCGTCTGATCTCTAAAATCTACATGATACCGCAAAAACTCAACTAGAAAAAGACAAATAACCCAATTAAAAAATAGGCATAAGGATATGAACAGACACTTCACTAAAAAAGACATTCAGGTAGCTAACAGATACATGAGGAAATGCTCATGGTCATTAGCCATTAGAGAAATGCAAATCAAAACTACAATGAGATTCCATCTCACTTCAACAAGGCTGGCATTAATCCAATAAACACAAAATAATAAATATTGGAGAGGTTGTGGAGAGACTGGAACACTTATACATTGCTGGTGGGAATGTAAAATGGTACAACCACTTTGGAAATCGACGTGGCACTTCCTTAAAAAGCTAGAAATAGAAGTACCATATAATCCAGCAATCCCACTCCTTGGAATATATCCTAGAGAAATAAGAGCCTTTACATAAACAGATATATGCACACCCATGTTCATCGCAGCACTGTTTACAATAGCAAAAAGATGGAAGCAACCAAGGTGCTCATCAATGGATGAATGGATAAATTATGGTATATTCACACAATGGGATACTATACATCGATAAAGAACAATGATGAATCCATGAAACATTTCATAACATGGAGGAATTTGGAAGGCATTATGCTGAGTGAAATTAGTCATTTGCAAAAGGACAAATATTATATGAGACTACTATTATAAAATTTTTTTTTTTATAAGAACTCGAAAAATAACTGAAACAGAGAAGAAAATATTCTTTGATCGTGACGAGAGTGGGGAGGGAGGTGGGGAGAGGGGTTTTCACTAATTAGATAGTAGATAAGAACTATTTTAGGTGAAGGGAAAGATAACACACAATACAGGGGAGGTCAGCACAACTGGACTAAACCAAAAGCAAAAAAGTTTCTTGAATAAACTGAACATTTCGAAAGCCAGTGTAGCAGGGGCAGAGGTTTGGGGGCCATGGTTTCAGGGAACATCTAAGACAATTGGCATAACAAAATCTATTAAGAAAACATCCTGCATCCCACTTTGAAGAGTGGTGTCTGGGGTCTTAAATGCTAGCAAGAGGCCATCAATTGGTCTCAACCCACCTGAATCAAAGGAGAATGAAGAACACCAAAGACACACGGTAATTATGAGCCCAAGAGACAGAAAAGACCACAGAAACCAGAGACTGCATCAGCCTGAGACCAGGAGAACTAGATGGTGCCGGGCTACAACCTAACAGAGAACACAACAGAGAACCCCTGAGGGAGCAGGAAAGCAGTGGGATGCAGACCCAAAATTCTGGTAAAAGGACCAGACTTAACAGTCTGACTGAGACTAGAAGTACCCCAGAGGTCATGGTCCCCAGACCTTCTGCTAGCCCAAGACAGGAACCATTCTCAAAGCCATATCTTCAGATAGGGATGGGACTGGACTATGGGTTAGAAAATGATACTGGTGAAGAGTGAGCATCTTGGATCAAGTAGACACATGAGACTATGTGGGTAGCTCCTGTCTGGAGGAGAGATGAGAGGGCAGAGGGGGTCAGAAGCTGGCCAAATGGACATGAAAACAGAGAGTGGAGGGAATGAGTGTGCTGTCTTATTAGGGGGAGAGCAATTTGGAGTATAAAACAAGGTGTATGTAAGTTTTTGTATGAGAGACTGACTTGATTTGTAAACTTTCACTTAAAGCACAATAAAAAAAAAATACCATCCGATAGGCTTATAAAAACTAGTTTCTGCAACTATGGTAAAAACGCTGGCTACTGGAAAAATGAATGATTTATGTTAAAAAATAAACAGAAGGTTTCCACCTCAAAGGGGAAAAAAAAAAGATTGGCAATTTTGAAGCAAGTAGATAGAACCTTCTGGTAACAAAAATGAAACACTCTGTGCTACCCCCTAATATGTTTAAATATTCCCTCCAAGTAATTCTTAAATTTGGAAGAAATATGTAAGGAATACTATTAAGCTTTCTAATCCATGATATGCTATTATATATGGTATAGCAATTCCTACAAGTGGTAAGGGACTTGAAGTGTGTTGGATGTGCACATTACATGTCCTTGCTGGTTTCAGCGTCTGTTTATATTTGTACTGAAATATAGTTCTGGTTTTCTTTTGGATGGTTAAATGTCCTTGAAATTAAAAATAAAATCACAGTGTTCTCTACATGAAAAGAGAAAATAATAAAAATGTGATTTGCCATATTTTCCCACATCTAAACATATTAATTTCCTTTTAAAAAAGAAAATGCATAAGTAAAGGAACAATTTAGAGTCAGATTGTTTAAAATGAATCATTTTATTTGAGGCAAATTCTCATCTAAAATGAAAAAAAGAACATTTAGCTTTACTGCCAGTGTTTTCTGAAATCATCTCCTCCAAAAGAAATTACTCTGAATGGAATAAATATTTTAATTTCTTTTCTTTGAGGATTATAGAAAGACAAAAAAGTGGCTTCAGTATTTATTTTCCCTTGTCCTACTGAATACTGAACTTGGAGTTAGTGTCTCTTAACATAGCAAGGTGATTGCATTTTACCTTTTCCCTTACTCTGTTTAGACTTTCCTGGAGGGTAAACCTTCTGATTCTTCCGCTTTATATCTAGTGGCTATGTATTTTTGTTGTTGTTGTTAGGTGCCATAGAGTTGGTTCCTACACACAGCAACCCTATGTACAACAGAAGGAAACACTGCCCGGTCCTGTGCTATTGTCGTTGTCATGCTTGAGCCCATTGTTGCAGCGGGTGTGTCAATCCATCTTGTTGAGGATCTTCCTCTTTTTTGCTGACCCTCTGCTTTTCCAAGCATGATGTCTGTCTCCAGGGACTGATCCCTCCAGGTAACATGCCCAAGGTGTGTGAGACATAGTCTCACCACCCTTGCTTCCAAGGAGCATTCTGGCTGTACTTTCACACAGTTCATCAAGTTACCAAAACTGAAAAAAAAAAAAAAAAACTCCTTGCCATCAAGTAGATTCCCACTTCCGGCAACGCTATTTAAGTTTTCTGCAAATAAAAGGAAACATATTTAATTCTGATGCTTTGATGGCTCCATCTGAAGATGTTCGCACCCTCTTCTTTGCAAGAGTAATAATATCTCCTAATTCAAGTCGTTCTCCCAACCCAAACAGTCCACACATACACAGATACACGCACATTCACAGTATACGGATAAACATACCCTCATTAACAATGAATTCCCTGAACTATGGAAGCAAACAGCATACCTTATTCCATGTCTCAAAACGTAAGAAGCAATTAACGATAACCCAATTCTTCATCTGCTCTGTGGATCAAAATGTCTACCCAAAGCCTTTCACAAAAAAAATGAAAGAAAAGGGCAGTGCCAGTCTGCGTTTTTACTTTAAGCACATATTCTCATTACCTCTACGTCCCACACCTGTTTCCTTGCTTTGTGATGAGTCTTTTTGCTGGACCTTTTTTTTTTTCTTCTCACAAGATCTTTCATTTCAGCTGACCTCAGTAATTGCGTATGTGTGTCATGAATATATATGTAACAAAAGATTTGTTATTTCAACATTCTTCACACGTACAATCAGTGACCTTAATTGCGCTCCTCACACTGTGCAGCCATCATTTTGCGAAACTGCTGCTAGTGAATTCCAAAACCAGAAACCAAACCTGTTGCCGTCAAGGCGATTCCGATTCAGAGACTCTGTAGGACAGAGTAGAACTCCCCCACAGGGTTTCCAGTGAGAGGCTGGTGGATTCAAACTGATGACCTTTTGGTTAGCAGCTGAAGTTTTAGCCACTGCACCTCCAGGGCTCCACTAGTGAATCAGGGAGTGTAAAATGTGGTATCTTGAGATATGGGACATGAAAAAATTTTTAATTTATGAAGAAAATTCTACAACTTTTATCCATAGTGTTTGAAAATTACCAAATTGGTTTTCTTATTTCTCCTCTGTCTTAATTAAACATCTTCTTGATATAAAATTAATATCTGAACAATATGTATAGTCAGCAGATAGAGATTATTAAGTAGAAAATATCATTTATGATCCCACATAGAAGAGATAATATTTGTAACATTTTCGACAAGTCTCTTATCTGTTTTAGTTGATAACATTGTGTAGAAACAATTTCATAATGTGCTTTGACCCAGTCAGCATTTCGATTCATTAAAAATTGTAAATCTCTGTGGTTTTTCATGTTTTTGATTTAGCTTTTACAAATTATGAAAGAAAAATACAATTAGGAAAAATTTAGATGTAATTATAAAAAAAATAAAATACGCATAATACTACCATTCTGAGGTAACAGCTGTTAGCACATTAGTATATTTTCTTTCAAACTTTTATAAATATATTTTTCTTTTGCATAGCTTGTATATGTTTTTGTATATCATTGAGTTGATTTCTACATATAGCAACCCCATGTGACAGAGTAGAACTGCCCCATAGGGTTTTCTAACTTGTAATCATTACTGGACAGAACAAGGGGATACTGTGTGTTTTAAAATCAGGACAGGTATGCATCAGGGTTATATCCTTTCACCGTACTTATTCAATCTGTATGCTGAGCAAATAATCTGAGAAGCTGGACTATATGAAGAAGAATGCGACATGAGGACTGGAGAGAGATTCATTAACGACCTACAATATGCAGATAACACGACCTTGGTTGCTGAAATCAAAGAGAACCTGAAGTACTTACGGATGAAGATCAAAGATTATAGCCTTCAGTATGGAGTACACATCAAAATAAAAAAGAAAATAAAAATCCTCACAACTGGACCAATAAGCAGCGTCACGATAAATGGAGAAAATTTTGAAGTTGTCAAGGGTTTCATTTTACTAAGATCCACAGTCAATGTCCATGGAAGAAGCAGTCAAGAAATCAAACAATGTATTGCATTGGGCAAATCTGCCTCAAAAGACCTCTTTCAAGTGCTGAAAAGCAAAGATGTCACTTTGAGAACTAAGATGTGCCTGACCCAACCCAGGGTATTTTCAATTGACTTATGTGCATGTGAAAACTGGACAATAAATAAGCAAGACCGAAGAAGAATTGATACATTTGAATTATGGTGTTGGTGAAGAATATTGAATATACCATGGACTGCCAGAAGAATGAATAAATCTGTTTTGGAAGAAGTGCAGCAGAGTGTTCCTTAGAAAGGAGGATGGTGAGACTCCACCTCTTGTATTTTGGACATGTTATCAGGGGGGACCAGTCCCTGGAGAAGGACATTATGCTTGGTATAGGAACAGCGAAAAAGAGGAAGAACCTTAACGAGATGGACTGACATGGTGGCTGCAACAATGGGTTCAAACATAGCAATGATTGTGAGGATGCCACAGGACTGGGCAATGTTTTGTTCCGTTGCACATAGGGTTGCTACGAGTGGAACCAACTCAAGGGTACCTAACGACAACACAACAACAAGCATTACTGGAGCAGATCACCAGGTCTCTCACCCTTATATACTTCTCTGTATATCCTTTATTTTCACTTTAGATTATAAAATTTTCCCATGTTGTTAAAATTTTACATTGTCTCTTCATAAACATTTTTCATGGCTGCATCATAATTTAGTATACCATAATTAGTAAGCCATTTGGAACTTCATTTTTTAATAGTTGATGTTATTTGATACAGGTAAATTTTGAGAGCTTACAGGTAAACCCCTTTCCTTTAACTGTTTAAAATAGGAATTCTTTAAGAGGCAAATGAATAAAGGGTATCCCAGGTAACTGAGAAAACAGGGTAAATTCTCGGTAGAGGGCCAGGCAGTCATGCGTGAAGGGAGGACAGCTGGAGTGAATGCAGGGAAGGTGTTTGTCCATCCAGCACAGTAAACTGCTGCAGGACACCAATCTGTCCTCCCCGAGCTCTTGTGCCAACATGCCGCAGAGAGCTGAGTCAGAGGGCTGGAATTGCTGTATCCATTTTTAAACGCAGTTTTGTAATCTGAAGATTGCACCGTAAAGCTGAAGGGACTGACTGAATCTGCAACACCTTAGCAAATTGTCATGCTGTAGAGGAGAGGAAAAAGTTTTGGAAAGAGAAAATTTTCAAATAAAGGTACCCTAGAGTTATCAACAAAGACATCAACGTGAGATTGCTCGAAGGTCAGCATTGAGCTTGGTTAGTTGTAAAACCAGAGGATGAATTTGGCAGGTTGAAGGGTTTATCTTGGATAGTTAGCATTAGACATACATTAGCGCATTTCTTTTTATTGTAACTTTCTCTTCAAAAAATGTTTTCATATTATGAGGTGCCCAGCCACTGCTTTTATTGGCTGTCAAAGTACTGTCAGAGGTACTGTCAGTTAATCTTTGTGATTTTAACAGTCATGTTGGTGTTTAGATAGCTTCACCGTCTTTTTTCTCTTTCTTCATTCTTCTCTTTCCTTCTCACTCTCTTTCTCCACTTCTTCTATCTTTCTGTCCTCCCTTCTTTTTCTCATTTTTTCTTCTTTCCTTCCATCTTTTTTTCCTTCCTTTCTTTCTTTTTTGGTTCATACTATAAAAAAGCCTTCTCTATTTAAAGCTAATGGGGTTAGAATCTGAAAACTAGTACAAAAATGTAGACTTCTGGTTTGAGATAGTAATTTGAGACCACATGTTTAAAACCCTCCACTTTAATACTGCCATTGAAATGACCAAAAGGGGAAAAAATCAGATTGGGTGCTCAATAACAGAGAAAACCACCAAAAACCCCACTGCTGTCGAGTCGATTCCGACTCACAGTGACCCTATAGGACACAGTAGAACTGCCCCATAGAGTTTCCAAGGAGCGCCTGGCGGATTCAAATAACAGAGAGGATGCCTACTATTTACAAAAGAGAAATCTGGAGGAAATTTAGGAACAAAGGTTCCAGGTGAGACCTAACCTAGGTGAAGAACGATCAGCCTGAATTTACCTTGTGCAAAAGAAAAGCCAATGTGGAACTTAAAAGGAAAAAGACCCACAAACACTCCTAGGATAAGAGAGAGACTGGAGGTAACAGTAGGCCACGGGGAGGCTGACAGGGGTACTTTTAACTTTGCAGTTTCCTATGCTCAGAACTGTGAGTCACAGCCCTCATCCTGGCCTACGCTTTGCCTGAATGGTGTCCCAACCAATGAAAGGACATTGAGATCATTGGTTCCAGTTAAAAGCAGTTGTTTGCAATTAGAGAAAGGGAGCAATGTCCAGCTACTTTGGGAAGTTGCAAGAAATATGACTGCAAAAAAATGAGAGTACATTTTTCCCTTAGCCAAAACCTTGGGAACTGCCAGTCCTGCCTTTCATTTGGTGAGGCAGGCCTGCTGAGTGAACCAGGAGCTTTGCTACAGGGGCTGCTCATTAAGACCATCATGCTAATTAGAGCAGTAGGGTGGTGTCCAGTAACACTAGGTTCCAACCATCAATATGGTGCAATAGTGAGTCCCTCTGGTTATAGTTCCCCTCACTACTAATCACAACTGGAAAATGGACTTCAAATAAAATAAAGCTCTTAAAAGTAACCCTCTCCTCTCTTGTTTGAAACTATAAGTTGTATACTGGGACAATTTCTGGTACAACTCATTTTAACTAACTGACCTGGACATGGGTTGCCATGTTAAGGGTGACTAACCTGCAAGAAGGAAAAAAAAAAAAAAAAAAAAACCTATCATTCTTATGGAAACATTTGTTAGTTCCAAACACAGACACCAATCTAGGGAATTTAGAGCAAATATCTTCCAAAGAAATAAACTTACTAAAAGATTAACAGGAAAATACCTTAAAATATACCCAATTATTTTCTCAGTTGATACTCAACTGAATCAATTAAAACAGATTAAGTTAAACTTGCTTTCAGATTTTTTAAATTTCCCAAATTAAAATGCAATAGAATTAGTGAAGAGTAAATCTGATACTTCAGAAAAACAAATAATGAAATAGAAGTCCAGCTCTCAAAATTTTTCTGTAACGTAGAAGTAAAGAATGAAATAATTACGATGGAGAAAAACTAAGGGACAATGAGGAAATATCTAGGAGATAAACTTATTTATAATAGAAATCCATATTATTCACAAAGCACATGAAAAATTATTAAACCACTAAAAAAAATTTTCTAAGTTGAGAAGTAGATTTTTAGGATATGTCAGAGGTAAAAAAATAATGAAGAGGATTGGACATAGACATACTCAGGGGAAATATTTTAGTTCCTAAGATAATGTAAACATTCTATAAATTTCCAACAGGCAGAAACAGTTGTTACAAAAACAAGAAGGAAAAGTCAGATTAGCGTCAGACATCTCAGTAACAATAACTGCCATTAGGCAGTAGGAGTAGTGCCTGTGGATTTTGTGAAAATAAAGTATTCTGAATCTAGAATTCTATATCGACTGAAATTATCATTTAGCAAGAATTTTCAGATTGAGCTTTAATCTCTTTTCTTATATCAGTTTGAACAGCCTCTTGTTCCTGGATATCCACTACACTCTACCACAGGGAAACAATCAGCCATCTCTTTTCAAAGGTGCTGCCGTGGTTCATAGTCTGTGATTAATATATACAGCTCAGAAAAGCAGGTCAAGATAAGGTGGGTCGGACCAGGGATAGAAGTTGACATGGGCAAGACTGAAGTCAGGGCCAACATCACTTTTAGGTACAAAGTCTCTAAGTGCATTCTCTCATCGAATATTGTTATTATCCAAAACATTCTTCTCAAAAGGGCATGGTCATTATATTATTCTAGGAAAAATTAGTTCCATTTCATACAGAAGTGGACACATTAGGTTTTAGTAATCTCTGGGATAACTCCACACACCAGTTCCTCTTTCTATATTCCTTTCTTTGTGACTGGACCAGCCGTTCATCCAATCCTCACAACAGAAAACTTGAGAGTCTCTTTTTTTTTGGCACACACACACCATGAATCACCAAGGCATATCTCCAAGGTCTCTCTGTGCCCACTGCCCCTCTCCAGCTCTAGGCCACTCGCCCAGATTACTGTTCTTACTTGTAGTTTTGCCCTCACTCCAGTCTATCCTCCGCCCCACAACAAGAGCAGCGTTCTTTTGAAAATTCAAATCAGATCATGTCATTTCCTTACTTAAAATACTATTTGGCTCCCCACTGCCAACATTCAAAAATCTCAACACACTTAAAATCTTGCTGGCTTACCTCTCCAACTTAACCTTTCACTATTCACCCTGTTATACCAGGCCTCACATCTATTTAAATACATTTAGTAACCTGAAGATTCTGGCTTCTCTTAGCCTCTGGGCCTTTGATGTCATTATCTCTGCATGGAACAGAGGGTAAGTGATGGCTAAGTGTTGTCACTTGAATCACAGACCTCAGTACAGAGGTGCCTTAGATTCTTTTGGTTGTATTGAACAAGAACCATTCACACGCATTCAAGTTTAACCCATAAGCTTATTTTATTACCAGCTCCCTCACCCAGAAAGGAAGGAGTTCCCAGGAGCAGAGCCCTGATGAGTTGCTCCAAAGTAAAGCCTGAAATTTTCTTATATCACTGGATGTAGTTCTCATTCTTATTGGTTCCCACTAAATGTCTCCAGCTGGTCTGATTCAACCTCATCAGCTAAACATATACATGTAAAATTTAAGCTAACACATTATCAGAACAAATACTATTTTTAGCTCTAGAAATTTCTAGTAATTCAACCAGTCATCTGTTGACCATATACAAAAGGTCTTAAAAAACCAGTTGCCATTGAGTTGATTCCAGCTCATGGTGACCCTATGTGTCTCAGAGTAAAACTGTGCTCCATAGGGTTTTTGATGGATGATGTTTTGGAAGTAGATCTCCAGGTCTTTCTTCTGAGGCACTGCTGTGTGGACTCATACCTCCAAACTTCTGGTTTGTAGCCGAATGAGTTAAGCCAGGTTCAGACAGAATTTCTCAGGATTTCCTCTGATTTAGCATTCTCCCTTCCCCCACTCCTCACCTGGCTACTAGTCCCTGGAGTCTCAGTTTTGATGTTCCCTTCATCCAGGATGGCTTTCCTGATGCCTCTCATACCCCAGTCCTGTTAGGTTCCCACACTATGTGATATTAAATACCTTTTACTTCTCAGTGACATTCTGTATGCAGATACCCTGCTTCCTGCCTGTGCCCAGAGCTTCTTGAAGGCAGAGGGGGTATTTGTCAGATTCTCTGTATCCACAGAGCCTGGCATATGGTGGCTGCACAATAATAAATATTGCCAAACAAATAGAAGAATTTAATTGTGGTGGGAATAGAGATTGCATTAGAAAGTTTATCTCCCCTTTTCCTCTTTATCCCCAGGAGACCCCATCTTTCAGAATTCAAAGAAGAAAGTTGAACCCTTCTCACATTAAGCCTATCTTAAAGGCTGCATTTAGAAGCTCCAGTGCACACTCACACACCATTATATGTTATTTCAGGCTGGTGTAATAATAAAACTGTCAATCCTATGAATAAGAACTGTTTCTTTACTTGGATTCTTGCTCATGTTCGTGTATATTTATGTATTACTAGAAAAGCAGCATTCTTAAGATTTTTTAGATTGTTTTCATAAGATATGACTCTACTTTTCCCAGCCTTTATTATAAGAATATTTAACAAGCTCTTTAAACAGTTTGCTCATGCTGTCTTACATTGTGATGTGATGCAAAGTTTAGGGAGATCCTTCTAGAAAAAAAAAAAAAGCTTTTCTTCATATAATGTTTATATAATGAAACTATTTCTGCTTATGTAATGCTGTTTGCTCAAATAGACAAGTTGCCAATATTATGCATGGATTACACCATTTCTTTAGTTTCTGGTGAGGAACAATTATCAATAATTAGTATCATAGGACAGGGTTTTTAATTATGTGTGTTTAATTTAAAATACTTCTTGTATTTAGGAGTAGTAACTACAAGATCCTTTTTTTGTTGCTGTTAGCAAAAAAAGGTTATGGTGTTTGCTAATCTAACAATTTACTTAACGTTTAAATTCATGTGGCCTAAAAAAAAAAAAACAGTTTATAGTATTAAGGGAAGACGTGTGGCTCTACAAAGGGCAAAAGTCTTATGTGTAAGACCACAGGGAACAGTTAACTCACTCAGTGACCTGTCTCCATCAGCCCCCATGACCATCTCTGGCTTATTGATCTCAGCTAGAAAACCGGGCAAAAGGTCGCAGTTTGTACTGAGTGATCTAGTAGAAGCCTGCTTAACACAGTGTGATTCAGGGGAAAATAGAAACAAAGTGCTCTTTTTCCATTAAAAAATGAAACAGGATAGGGGAAGAAAAAAAGAAGACAAAGAAAAAAGAACACAGAGAATTTCAGAAAACTGGTTTAGTCTTGGCTCTCCCATCTTCCCCACCCCACTCCTCTATCTCTTTTTTTACCCTTTCCCCTCCTGCTGCTGTTAACATTGAACTTATGCTTTGTAAGTGAGGTTCCATAGGACCATGGAGCACGCAGGTGAGCAGAGGAGTTGTGTGTGTCTGTGGTTCCTTATGCCCATTCGCATATAGCATTTGTGCCCAGCACAGCATAGGGTGGCTGTGGACCCATGACATATGGGAGTTAATGAGACTCGAAGGGAGTACCAGGTAAGTGTGTTATGTTACCAACTGATGTTGTTATGTAAGTAGAGGCTCTGACAGTCCCAAGAAGCCACGCTTTCTGTTCAAACCACAACTTGGCTTGGAATGCAAAAAAAGGCAATGGTGTTCTAGGAATCACAAACAACAGAGGAGCACTATTATATCCTTTTTTACTTGTGTTACTTCCCGGTAGTTAACCAACCACTTATACTGAAAATGATGACATAGAAGGAAAAGAAAAACTAGAGAAATCCATAATTCCTTTCCTTTCAGTTCTTCCTTACTCATCATTTAACCAAAGGTAAGAGAGTGTTGGTAGAATGTGTGCATATCAGTAAGTGAAATAAATACAGTTTAGTTTTGCTCAGGGTTTCTGCTGTTCTGATAAGAATGAAACATGAATTGTGTACTTTCGGTGAGTCTACACACAAGTTAAATACTCTTATATTTGCATCAAAGCTGGCATTGCACAATGGTAAAATTCATGATGACAATTACGATTTTTAATTCAGTTTACTTTTAAGAACGTTAAATAGCAAATAAAAAACACGACAACAAATCAAGGAGACTATGATAGAAAGAAAAAAGCTTTATATTTTAATGGCACATTTTTCACTGCTTTTTGAACAAGGAGTACCACATTCTTATTTTGCACAGAGACCTACAAATCATGTAGTTGGTCCTGCTTGTGAAGAAAGAGGAAGGAAAAGGCAGAGTTCCACTATGGTAGGTCCAGATATGGGCTGTAACCCAATGGCTTCTGTATGGCTTCAGCATTCTCTATGCTGCCATTTTGGCCTTTAACTTTCCAGTCCCCTTCACTCTCAATCTTGATCCCTCAGCAGCTCCTGAGCTCTTTGTCTCCTCTTGGCTGGGGGAGGACATACTTATTTTGATGCTGGAGCACTCCCTCTGTTTCTGATTCTAGTAGCTGACTTAGCAACTTCAAAAGGAGCACAGAGATTTCTGGACATTTTGCATTCATTCATTCACTAAGAATGTGTCGAGAGACTTCAATGTGCCAAGCACTATCCCGTGTGAACAAATGTGGCCCTTGCCTTTATGGGAGAGATAGACATTAACCAAATAAACACAAAATAAAGCTGTGGAAAGTGCTGTTGGAAAAAAAAAAAAAAGTGCCAAAGAAAAATAAGAGTGCGACTTCACTGAGATTGGGGAGTCAGGAAAAGATGGTGACAATTGAGGGAATATTCCTTCAGGCAGAAGGAACAACATGTGTGAAAGTGGGGAAGATTTTAGTGTAGAGAAAACTGGCAGAAAGCCTATGTGTCTGTAAACATAAATACCAGTGAATGCTGGGTGGAATCTTGTTGTCCTTTTTTTTTTCCCTGAAATTCTGTTTGATTTTATAACTTTTAATACCTAGCTGTAGTTGTATATGATAAAGTAAATCTTGGTAGATAAAGTATAGAGTAACCATCATTTCTGAACTCAAATCCAAGGCACAAGATCAGTCAAGTACAAATACCCATAAGGACTGGGGAACTTTGCAAGTGATTGGGGACAAATCATTATTTTACCTGTAACATGTATATAACAATGTTGCTGTTAACTGCCCTTGAGTTGGCCCTTGACTCATGGTGACCCCATGCATACCAATGGGAATACATTGTTGTGACCCACAGAATTTTCATTGGCTGATATTTCAGAAGGAGATCACCCTTGTTTGTCTTCTTTTGGAAGGTCCACTGAAGCCTGTTCAGTATCATTGCAACACTCAAGCCCCCACTAACAGATGGGTGGTAATTGCGCATGAGTGCATTGGCTCCCACATGGAAGGTGAGAATTCTACCACTGTTTAAAATGAGATATGCTACAAATGAAGCTTCTGGCACAGGGGTCCACAAAAAATAAGTGCTCATTAGATGATAGCTAATATTAACATTATGAGGAGGTCAGAACAGAATATTTGAAATCTAAACTATCCTCATAGCTTGCATGTTTAGTATTGAGAAGAGCCAAATCGATTTTAAAATAAAGCTATTTGGAAAGCATGGACATTGCAAATCCAATTTCAAATGCTAACACGAAGTAACAGAATCAGGCCCACCACTCCAAAACTTGGATGCACATTGTGCTTAATATGGTTATGCTGTTATGCACTGAAGACTCTAATGCCAATTAGCCAGTTTATTTTTATAGGTTGAAACACTTACATTATTGAAAGGGATAAAAAATAACTTCCCAAAGTATGTTTTCGTTACTGAGCATCTGCTTAACCTGAGTTAAATTATTTTAGAAGGATATCTTTCCAAATGGAAATAGCCTGGTGTGCTCAATAATACCCACCACAAGCTATGAGAATTGTCCCATCGTATTTCTCAGGTTCTTTATGTGTTAAATACAGACAATGTCCTCCCTTCCTCTTAACTAAACATTGACTGATTCATTCATTCATCTAGTTGCTCAACAAATATTTATTGAATACTATGCGCTGGGCACTACTGTTCTAGGTGCTAGAGGTAGAGCATTACATCATCATTCCAAAAGTCCCTAACTTCTGAACCTATATTGTTCTTAGAAATCAAAGCACTGACTTCCAATAGAAACACAGGTTATGTTTCCAGAAAGCTCGACAATGGAGCTGAAAAGGAAGAAAGCAGAGATCACTATGGGTTAATTTCTGATTCAGTTAAAAAACAAATACATATAATATTCTGATGTCATGCAAGGTTTATTCTTCACATAGCAGTGAAGGCCATGAGCTGAAACAAAATTTATTCTCTATGATATTATTTTATAGTATTTTCTGTAGATGACTGAGATATTCTTCTCCTTTTTGCCTGCTTGGCAAACTTCTTCTTCAAGGCTAATTTTGTTTGTGAGTTGCTCAGCTGAGTCTTTCTCAGTTCCTCTGGATTAAATATCTCTTCTTTTACCCTCCCGTGTCAAACTAGCCACTCTTTCTTTATAAAACTTATCACATTGTATTACTCAGAATAAAAGCCACTTAAAACACTGTTATACCCAGTGCACCCCACTCGGGAAATACTTTAGAAATGTTTGGAGACTCAAGGGATAATAGAAAATTAATGATTGATGAATAAGTTTGCTCAACATTGAGATATACATCCCCAAGTACACAACCTAACCTCCCAAGTAACTTGAACATATAACCAAGCAAGTTGTCCCTGAGACTACTTCACTTTTGCTCAATAAGCTATACCCAGAATTTCCATACGAAAAAGTCAGTGTTATCCTGGAAAAAGGAAAGTCAACAGAGGTCATGTAGCTGTTGGCAAAAACCGCCTCCAAATTTATGCAAGTTAAGATAAATCCACCAAAATAAGAAAATTTTGAAAAGGAACTAGCATGTCTGTTTTATAAACAAAGCTTAAAATGCTTCATAAAATTTTTTAAACAAATTTTTTAAAAGCAATGAATTAAACTGCTTAAGAAAGGTGTGCAAAATGAAAGCATTAAACCAAATTAGCAAGCAGAAGAGTTTTATTTCTCATATTATTAAAAAAATTACATTTGAATGTTTTAGGTAACATCTGTCAATGCACTTACTGCTGCAACCATTTTTTGATTTATCTTCAGCAAAATTTTACTTGCGTGTGATATTAATGACATTGCTTGATAATTTCTACGTTCTGTTGGATCACCTTTCTTTGGAATGGGTACAATATGGATCTCCTCTAATCAGTTGGCCAGGTACCTGTCTTTCAAATTTCTTGGCATGGATGAGTAAGCACTTCCAAAAATGCATTTATTTGTTGAAGCATCTCAATTGGTATTCCATCAATCCCTGGAGCCCTATTTTTCTTCTATGCTTTCAGTGCAGCTTGGACTTCTTCCCTCAGTATCATTGGTTCCTGATCATGTGGTACCTGCTGAAATGGTTGAACATGGTACTGTGACTATGTATATTCCTTCCATCTTCTTCTGATGGTTCCTGTATTGTTCAATATTTTGTCTGTAGAAGCCTTCACTATTGCAACTCGAGGCTCGAGATTTTTCTTCAGTTCTTTCAGCTTTAGAAATGCTGAGTGCATTCTTCTTTTTTATTTTACTAACTTCACTTCTTTGCACTTTTCATTAAAATACTTTGTCTTCCGGAGCCCCACTTTGAAATCTTCTGTTCAGCTCTTTTATTTCATTATTTCTTTCATTCTGTTTAGCTACTGTATGTACAAGAGCAAGTTTCAGAGTCTCTTTCAACATCCGTTTTGGTCTTTTCTTTCTTTCCTGTTTTTTAATGACCTTTGGCTTTCTTCATGTATGATATCCTTGATGTCCTCTCACGACTCTTCTGGTCTTCGGTCATTAGTGTTCAATTCATCAAATCTATTCATGAAAATATCTCTAAATTCAGGTGGGATACACTCAAGTTTGTACTTTGACTCTTGTGTACTTGTTTTAATTTTCTTCAGCTTCAATTTGAACGTGCACATGAGCAACCCTGGTGGCATAGTGGTTAAGAGCTATGGCTGCTAACCAAATGGTTAGTAGTTCAAATCCACCAGGAGCTCCTTAGAAACCCTATGGGGCAGTTCTAGTACGTTCTACAGGGTCACTATGAGTTGGAATCGACTCAGTGGCAAAGGGTTTGTTTTGTTTATGAGCAACTGATGTCTGTTCCACAGTCAGCCTTTGGCCTTGTTCCTACCAATGATACTGAGCTTTTTTTCCAGCATCTTGTTCCGCAGATGTAGTTGATTTGATTCCTGTGTTTTACATCTGGTGAGATCCATGCGTATAGTTGCTGTTTATGTTCTTGAGAAAAAGTATTTGTGATAAATAAGTCTTTGTCTTGCAAAATTCTGTCATGTTATCTTCAGCATCTTTTCTATCACCAAGGCCATATTTTCCAACTACTAATCCATCTTCTTTGTTTCCAACTTTCTCATTCCAATCACCAGCAATTATCAATGCATCTTGATTGCATATTTGGTCAATTTCATACTGCAGAAGTTGTTAAATATCTTCTATTTCTTCATCTTTGGCCTTAGTGGTTAGTGCATAAATTTAAATAATAGTCGTATTACATGGTCTTCCTTGTAGATGTATGGATATTATCCTATCAAAAACAGTTGTAGCAGTGTACCAACAGGGAAATGCCAGAAATTCAAGCCAGATTCAGAAGAGGACATGGGATGAGGGATATCATTGTTGATGTCAGATGAATCTTGACTAAAAGCAGAGAATACCAGAAAGATGTTTACCTGTATTTCATTGACTATGCAAAGGCATTCGACTGTGTGGATCATAACAAATTATGGATAACACTGTGAAGAATGGGAATTCCAAAACACTTAATTGTGCTCATGTGCAACCTGTACATAGACCAAGAGGCAATTATTCCAACAGAACAAGGGGATACAGTGTGGTTTAAAATCAGGAAAAGTGTGCAACAAGGTTGTATACTTTCACCATACTTATTCAATCTGTATGCTGAGCAAATAATCCGAGAAGATGGGCTATATGAAGAACAACAGGGAATCAGGATTTGAGGAAGACTCATTAATAACCTGCAATATGCAGATGACACAACCTTGCTTGCTGGAAGCAAAGAGGATTTGAAGTACTTACTGATGAAAGTCAGAAACTACAACCTTCAGAATGTATTACAATTCAACATAAAGAGAATATAAATCCTCACAACTGGACCAATAAGCAACATCATGATAAACAGAGAAAAGGTTGAAGTTGTCAAGGATTTCATTTTACTTAGATCCACAATCAGTGCCCATGGAAGCAGCAGTCAAGAAATCAAGTGATGTATTTCGTTTGGCAAATCTGCTGCAAAAGATCTCTTTAAAGTGTTAAAAACAAAGACGTTTCTTTAAAGACTAAGGTGTGCCTCACCCAAGCCATGGTATTTTCAATTGTCTCATATCCATGGGAAACCTGGACAGTGAATAAGGAAGACCAAAGAAGAATTGATGCATTTAAATTATGGTGTTCATAAAGAATATTGAATATACTACGGACTGCCAGAAGAATGAACACATCTGTCTTGGAAGAAATACACCCAGAATGCTCCCTAGAAGCAAGAATGGCAAGAGTTCATCTCACATACTTCAGAGATGTTATCAGAACGGACCAGTCTCTGGAGAAGGACATGATGCTTTGTAAAGCAGAGGGTCAGTGAAAAGGAGGAATACGCTCAATGAGATGGATTGACACAGTGACTGCAACAATCGGCTCAAACAAAGCAATGTTTGTGAGGATGGCACAGGGCCCAACACTGTTTTGTTATGTTGTACATAGGGTCACTATGAGTCGGAACTGACTGGATGGCACCTAACAACAACAACAAGGCAGCATCTGAAATCCCTTCCTCTACCATTCCCCATCGCCTTTAACTTTGCCATTTTTGTTGCTGCCTGGACCCTAAAAGCATTTTCACTGGGTCTGGTGCCTTAAACTTCCTGTCTGTCTTAGAGCTAAAAGATGCCCCATTTCATATTGCAAATATAAGGAGAAGTTAGCATTATCCCATAACTTAAAATAAAGCTATACCTAATTAAAGTGGAAAGGACTTCGTGCTTGGTGCAGGACCAAAGAAAATGAGGGAAGCTCTCAATGAGATGAATTGACACAATCGCCACAATCGTGGACTCAAACATACCAGCAGTCATGAAGATGGAGCAGGACCAGGTATCATTTCTTTCTGTTTTTCATAAGGTCTTTGTGAGCTACAGCCAACTTGATGACACCTAGTAACAAAACAAAGTGAAGGAAGTTGGCTTGTTCAGTTTACATCAGGATTTGGAAAGAGAGGACATATACATGAATCCTTTCCCCATAACAAAACATTAAAAAAAAAAAATCTAGGTGTTAAAAGCTTTAATTCTCTAAACTTCTAAAATGTTAATAAAACCACAAGGCTTTGTAATCAATATTTTATCTATAGAACTCCCTACTTCTGAAGTGAAGTCATTTATTAAATCATAACCTCCAGACAGAGCCCTGCTTTGTATCGATGCAGCGGAGATGGGTTTTGGTTTCTGGTTTGTTGGTTAAAGAGATTGCACTGATTAGGAGGTTTGAGAGGCTACATGTACCAGTGGACCTTTACTGCAAGGTCAGTAAAAAAAACAAAAACCAAACCCACTGCCATCGAGTCGATTCCTAAAGGACAGAGTAGAACTGCCCCATAGAGTTTCCAAGGAGTGCCTGGCGGATTTAAACTGCCGACCTCTTGGTTAGCAGCTGTAGCACTTAACCACTACGCCACCAGGGTTTCCAGGTCAGTAAAAGGTGTGTGCAAATGGAAGTCCCAGCAGCAGCCCACTGTCCAAACCTCAAAATGCTGCCCTCTCACCTGTGTTGAACGATCCCCTCATCTTGTTCTCCCACCAGCCCCAGGAAAGTCCCTGGGCCCAGTGTGCCTTCCCACCAGGTAATGACACCACCAAATTTGCAGGTATTTAGCCGTTCATGGTCAAACAGCCTGGACTCTGATTCACCTCCCTTTTCCCCCTACCCCGTGCAGGTTTTGTTTTGGCTACCCATGATACTCAGCTGATTCCTGGTCTTAGTCCGTCTTCCAGTTTTAGCCCAGTTTTTTTTTTTTTTCTGCCCATACAGGCACCCTGCTAACTGGCATATGTTTCCACTTCTTTTTTTTTTTTTCCTTCTGACTCCTGGTTTGTTTTACAATTATATTTTTATGCTTTGGAAAACCAGTGTAGTTAGTTATTTTGTTCCTAGCTGTCAGAAAGCTCCTAGATGGGAAAGCTTCTTCTCGAGAGACTGATACTACAACATTTCAGAAACGTGACAGGGTGCCCCTGGATTGTAAAACACACAAAAGTGAGATAGAACCAAGAGAGGTCTATTTTATACATTTATTCAGGTATAACTACTAGCACCATTTAAAGGTTGGGGGTAGTAATGTATACCTAGTTCACTGCACCTGTGACATTCAATTTTTACAAATTTTACATGGGCTTTCATAGAATTGAACCTAACTGGTTTGAACATAAAGGACTTATTCACTTATTGGGACCAACCAGTGGGCCTTCCACCACCTGAGGCAGTGCGAAGGGCAAAGATTTTCTGCAGGGACAGAAGTTCAGGTGAGGTAATGAGTAAAAATAACAGTACAGCCATGACTCTACCATATAATTATATTTTCTTGAGCATGGTACTGGCTATTATGCCGGTCTCAGTTTCCTAGTGTTGCTGTAACAGAAGTACCACAAGTGAGCGGCTTTAAAGGACAGAAATTATTTTCTCACAGCTCAAGAGGCTAGACATCCAAATTCAGGATGCAGCTCTAGGGGGAGGTCCTTCTTTGTCTATTTCAGCTTCTAAACAAACCAAAACCAAACCCACTGCCACTGAGTCAACTCCAACATATAGTGATCCTATAGTACAGAGTAGAATAGCCCCATAGGGTTTCCAAGGAGCACCTGCCAGATTTGAACTGGTGACCTTTTGGATCTTAACCACTACACCACCAGGGTTTCCCTTCAGCTTTTAGTAGCCAATAATCCTTGTAGTTCCTGGGCTTATAGATTTATTTGCCTCCATTGCCGTCAGATAGTGTCTAACTTCCACTTGTGTGTCTTTACTTTCGTGTCTAATGTGTTCTTTCTGTAAGTCAGAAGTGATTAGGTTTAGGGCATACCCTACACTGGTATGGTCTCATTAACATAACATTAGATTGCATTATGGAACGTGATTACATCAAATTATATTACTTTACATTACATCCATAGGTATAGAGGTTAGGATTCTAACACTTAATGTTGGGAGAACACAATTCAATCCATAACAGTGTCTAAAGTCTAAAAGTAATTGAGAACAATGACTTAGGAAAGCCTGAATCTAACACCATGTAGGAAAAGTCAGGCATAATAATAATAATAATTGCAATTATAATAATAGCTGCCACTGTTTACTAAGCACTTACTACATATTAGGAATTATACTAGGCATTTTTTGTATTTCATTTTCTGAACATCATCAAAATGCTACGGAATCGAGATTACTGTCATTGTTTTACAGAAAAGGAGACTTCCACCACATAGCAAAGCCGAGATTCATGTACAGGTCTCCTTGGCATCAGAATCCATGTGCCTTCAACTTCACTGGGCTGCCCCATTTCTATTTACAATTTAAAAATCGTGGTACTGGGAGCTGGGGAAGGAAAACATTCAATTGATTGTGATCCAAACACCAGAAAGTCTAGAAAAATGAAGAGGAAGGAGGAAGGCAGAATAGAGGGCAGGCTAGGCATTGGGGAAAATCACAAAAATAGAAGCAAGACTAAACTGATATCTTCCAAAATGATCTGGACTCACACACACCTACAGCCTGGGCAGCTCTGTTTTATCTCATTAAATGTCTGGTTATGGATGGGCAGGTTTGCCATCTGTTTAAATAATAGTTTTCTGTTCTCTGTGAACTGAGGGACAGTGTGGAGGACAATTAGAGCATCATTTCCACAGCCATCTCACTCTCGGCTGGAACTCGGATATTGCAGGACCATCATGCTACCGACACACTTGGCATCTGCTCCCAGCTACAATTTTACTGCTTCCTCACCCAACATTCCCGCCAGAGACAGACCTTCCTGGCCAGGATGCCGAGTGCACAAGTGTGAATGCTCACTTAGGAAGAGCAGGGTACAGATTAGGAATAGGTCCAGCACTCTTCTTTTTGGCAGTTCCAGAGTGATGGACGTGACTTCCTATAAATCTGGTGATAAGCTATTTTCAAAATTAACTTTAAAATTAATGGGCAACCACGGGCTTTGTTTCAAAAGAACTGCTTAGAACTGGAACTGGGAGTGAAGCCAGGTGGCAGCACCTCTGACAAAGGAAAGATCGAGATCAAAATTCCTTTGGGGGACAAGCCAAGAGAGTGACTGAGAGGGTGGCTGCACGTGGAGGGGATGAGAAGATGGACATCTCAGGATGTGGCTTTTCTTCAGGAAGATGGGCTCTTGTGCCACCTGTTTTAAATCATGAAAACATCACATGGTGATAATAAAAATAATGTTTAATATTTATTTGTCACTGCGTACCAAGCACTGTGCTAAGTACTTTTTCTAAGTTAAAGGTATAGAATCTTCACAAAAACCCTGGGGTATTAAAAAAAAAAAAAACATTGCCATCGAGTAGATTCCAACTCATGGCAAACCTATAGGACAGAGTAGAACTGCTCCATAGAGTTTTCAAGGAGCACCTAGTGGATTCAAACTGCCAATCTTTTGGTTAGCAGCCATAGCACTTAACCACTACACCACCAGGAGTATAGGTATTATTATTATTGAGGTATAGGTATTACTATTGTTGTTGTTGTTATTTCTATTTTTCTCATGAGGAAACTGAGGTTTAGTGTGTAATTGACCTATCTGATGAGTGGAGAAAGTGGAATATAGGCTCTAGCAGTTTGTCTTCAGATCCTCTATCAGTTAGGTAGCCATATAGTTCATTGTCCAAACCAGGATACTTTTAAAAGTAAAGTGGAATGCTATTAATAATAGTCTGGTGGTACGGTGATTAGGACCTATGGCTGCTAAGAAAAGGGTGACAGTTTGAATCTACCAGCGATTCCTCGGAAACCCTATAGGGCAGTTCTACTCTGTCCTATAGGGTTGCCATGAGATGGAATCAACTCAATGGCAATGGGTCATTAGTAATTACGCCAGGATAACAAGCATAAACTGGAATCGCCCTTGGCAAAGTGGAATCAGAGGTTAAGTATTGTTACAGATTGAATCGTGTCACCCAAAAATATACCTGTGGTTATCCCATTTGGGAATGGATTTTCTCTCTTATGCTAAAGACGCAGTATTAGTGTAGGGTGTGCCTTAAGTCAATCTCTTTTGAGGTATAAAAAGATCAGATTGAGCAAGCAATCAAGAAATAGAGCAGAGAAGGGGGAGGACAGATCTCTTGCCACATGAAGCTCACCAAGGAACCCAGGAACAGGAGCTGAAAAGAGACAAGGACCTTCCCCTAGAACGGACAGAGAAAGAGAGCCTTCTCTGAATTTGGATGTCCAGCCACCTAAACTGTGAGAAAATAAAGCTCAGTTTGTTAAAGCCACCTGCTTGTGGCATTTCTGACATAGCAGCAGTAGACAACTCAGACAAGTAGGTAACGAGACACCAATACCTCACAAAAGTTCACATTTACTCTTGCCTGGTGAATTGCTGTATTCTCAATTAATTTTTAGTAAGTAAATTCTTCTCAAGGATCCAGACCCCTTAAAGTTGCATGCCTTAGCCCACAGCCCTCCTCCAGAAAAGCATCTCACTCCATTCAACCCTGGAAGCAGGCAAGGAAGTTCTGACAACACTAGGAAATTTAAGAATAATCTGTGTCCCCATTTGCATGTTTTCTGAGACTTGGCACCCCAATCCTTTGGATTAGTTTATATGTGTTTATATGTATGTGTATATATATTATACATAAAAAAATAAATATATATTCATATATACATACCTGTACATATATGCATGCAAACATACATATACACCTACATATTATATACATATTATACATGATTTACGTATAAATGTATATATTTATACATATATATTTTATATATTTGTGTGTGTATACATATTTGGAGGCACACTTTTTACAAAGTTTACCATATTAATAACTCTAATTTCCACTATATTTTAAACATGATTTGGGCTATTCAGACATCTTTCAACAAATTATTAAATGGGGGCTCTACTCACTTGTTTAATTTAGTGCAGATTTCTTTCTGTTTTGTTTGTGTACCTAGTACATTCTCCCAAATACTTCTAAGATCTATATACAAAGTTCCAGTGTTCCAGAGTGAGCACCCACTAATGTTCGTACCACAAGAAACTCATTGTCAACGAGACCCAATGGAAAAAAATACATCGGAGGGGAAAAAAATGACAATGCCATAAGTACCAATATCATTATAATTTGTATCAGCTGGGTATTCTTTAAGTTTATTTTCTTTGTCACCAAAATTCCTTTTTAAAAGTCTGAATTCATTTACAAATTGATCAATCTGTCTTTTTCCATGGGGCACTGATATCCAGTCATTTATTTTACTTTGAAACTATTTTGTCCTGATTCACCTTCTGGCTTGATTTTTTTTCTGTTTGGAGGTTCATCACATTCTCAGTGATTTCTTTTCAACATTATATCCACTGGCAGTAATGTTGAGTTGATGCAAAAGTCATACAAAAAAACAAGAAATGAGGAATTAAAAGGAAACTTGTAGTAATATGTTTTCTTTGCAATAAAATACAAACTAGTGCATCAACCGAATTGTCTGTTTTATTAAGTAGAGATGACAGGCAATACATGAACTCACGATCAAGAAAATAACTGTGCCGTCATTCCAGGCATCCCCATGGCCCTTCAGGGCATCTTCACACTGTTTGCTCATGGGAACAGTGGAGCATCCACAAGTTGAGTGGTGTTCATTTTGAGAACCTCGAACTACACGAATTGTTTATAAGATAAGATGCTTGCAATGATTCTGTTGTTGTTGTTAGGTGCCATCCGCTTGGCACCAACTCGTAGCAACCTATGAAACGTTGCCCAGTCCTGCACCAACTCACAATTTAAGTATATTTGACCCCATTTTGCAGCCCCTGTGTCAACCTATCTCATTGCAGATCTTCCTCTTTTTGTTGACCCTCCACTTTACCAAGCATGATGTTCAGTCTATAAATCTTGATAGTGATATTGCTTATCTGTGATGGACAAGCTGAAGTAGGTTGCTAATCGTTCTTGCTGCTCTCTACTCAGTCATTGATTACTATCCTGTCCTCCCATAACCTACATACTAATCACTGGCCATGATTGTGTTATGTGATATCATTATTATCCTCATCAGCACTTCCAACCCATTCTAAACCCGTTGCTGTTGAATTGATTCTGACTCTTAACAACTCTACAGGACAAAGTAGAGCTGCCCCATAGGGTTTCCAAGAAGCAACTGGTGGATTCAAACTGCCAACTTTTTGGTTAGCAGCCAGCTCTTTACAGTGCACCATCAGGGCTACGTACCAACCCATTTTAGATGATGGCCAATGGTGCTAGTCTTAGATTTCTAGATGGGAAGGGGAGATTTTAAGCAAAATATCTGTAATGCCTGCCTGATGAATTATGTCAGAAAGTAGGTTCTAAGAAAGCAAAATCAGAAAGGAAAATTTTTTTTTCCTATTAAAAACCGTTAGGATAAATATCTTCAATAAACAAACAAAATGTGGCTTCCAAGAGCTTTCTCATTATGATATTAAATAAGACCAGTTTACCCTAAGCTCTGAATGCAATAATAAAAAAGCGAAAAAGAAGATATATTTGCTTAGTATTTTTTTTTTTTTTTTGCTTTGCTCCAAGCTTAGCACACCTGTTTGTATCTACCATATTTTGCTAGGTTGAAAGATTTTTAAACAATCTGGTGTTGAGCGGAATATATAACAAAAAGATATTTCTCCCTGTGTGTTTGCCTTATATTATGATTCTAAGCTCAAGCATGATATTATATGATTATTACATAACCGATTCAAGCCATGCTAGGCTTAGTCAGCAAACCCTAATTGTTCATTTCATAAAGAGCTAGGAACGATATAGAGAGCCCCAGTGGCGCAATGGTTAAGTGCTTGGCCAAAGTTCCAACTCACCAGCCACTCCGCAGGAGAAAAGACCTGGCCAATGTCTGCTCCCATAAAGATTACAACTAGAAAACCCTGTGGGGCAGTTCTATTCTGTCCTATAGGATCACTATGAGTCAGGAACAACTCAATTGCACACAACAGCAACAACAACAAGGAATGATATAACAGACACCTGAGTATCTGAGACCTGTCTATGATTCAAAGTGTAAGGCAGCACCTGTGATCAACAGGGCACTCCTTATCCCTTGCCTCTTGTGCCCAGAAAAACTATTTTTAAAAATCCAACTTACCGTGTAAAATAAAAACTCTGATAAGATAACATAAGAGTGTAATTCAAGAACAGTCATGTGTGTGTGGTGGTGCGGTGGAAATACCAGGAAAAGAATTGCATTTGACATAAGCAGATTTCTGTGACCTCTGGGGTTGTTATAATTTGACACAAGACAAGACAATATATTAAATGGTCTTTACCTGGCTTCCCCTGGCTGAGACTAGACAAAGGTTTAGGCACAAGTAGTTTACTTTCGGGAAGTCATCCCAGGGATCATTAGTGAGGAACATGGAAGAGTAAAACAGGGAAGAAGGTAAAATGAGTACAAGGGGTTATTTTCAAATTGGTTACTGGTGAGATCAGCTAGGGCTGGGTCTTGCCAGGACTTTCTGAGATCATTGAAATGTGACTCAGAACTGTCTGCTGAAGAGACAGAAGAATGGAACATTTATCCGCTGGTTGTTATTTCCCATTAACTAAGGGTTGTCCATGATGCATTACCACCATCATCACCAGTTGCCATAGTGTCAGTTCTGGCTCATGGCAACCCCATGTTTTGCAGAATAAAACTGTGCTCCATAGAGTTTTCAAGGCTGTGACTTTTTGAAAGCAGATTTCGAGGCCTTTCCTCCTAAGTGGTTCTGGGTGTGTTTGAACTGCAAACCGTTCAGTTAGTAGTCAAGTATTTAATTGTATGTGCCACCCAGAAAATTCTAGGCGGTGTATATATGAGTCCCAAGGAGATCCCCCAGGTGTCTTACATCACAGAAAAAAAGGAGCTCCAGGGAAGAAAGCTAGGAGGACAACGTGCAACTGAGGTGGCATGTTATCAAGTTGTGCTTGAGTGAAGTTGGTTGCCATAGCAATGGTGGGAGTAAATGATGGACCTTGAAGATAGGAAGCGTGGGATTCAAGAGGTGTCCAGTGCTGGCCACAATCCCCCTGCTCAGATCCACTCGTACTCTCCATAAAGTCTATTTATCTCTAAGTCTTCAAGGTGGAAGCCAGCCGCATTTTGTAAAAAGCCCTACTGCAGGAAGGTTAATGCAACAAGCTACAATTCCATCTGCTACAACTAATCTTGAAATTTTAATTGATAGTCACATCACCCTACACTGCTGCTCATTCTAGATTTCCTTCATTCTTGGCCAACACTTCATCTGATCTAGGCTGCTTTCCAGCTGGGGAGACACGGACCTTCATCCCTAAATGTTTTAATCTTTTGCCATGACAGTGCCTGGCTATGCTTGCTACAGTTGTCCCTTTCTAGTTACCTTTAGGCCCGGAAAAAGCAAGAAACACCCAAGAAAATTCCCTGGGTTCCATATGTGCTGTTTTATCCTTAACTGTGTCATAGCATCTCTAGCTTTTCATGGCAACAAAGGTCAATTACCCCACTAATACAACAATTCTTTTCTTGGCCTGAAGCCAGCCCCCTCCACAATCCTTGTAATTATCTTTGCTCAGGTATAACTAAAGTGGCATAGCTACCACATAATCCAATGTGGTGAGCCCCAAATGATCATTGTATATACTTGCAGCATCATGGTTCTCAAGGGACTGAGCTTTCTCTTAAGTCAGTGGGCTCTGGATCTATGGACTTCCTTAGAATTGGAAATTGGGCAAGAGCTCATAAATTCTCAGTGTAGCACATGATATCAGCCTTCTGCCCTCTAACTCTCAATATTTCAGTAATACTATTCAGCTGCCCATCTACCTCATTGCTTGCAACACCGTGGTCCAAGAATCATCACCACTCTGCATATGAACACCTTTGTGCCCACTATGGTAATTATAAACATCTTACTAGCTGGCCTCATGTCTTTCCAGAATCCTATCATCCCCATTGATACTACTGCTGCGGCTCTGTGATTACATTTCCTGTCATCAATTCTGGCCTACAAAACAGCCATCATTGAGTTTCTCAGCAAAGGCAGGATGGCTTCTCTAGTTTCACATAACAGCATTTTAATATTCTCCTATCCCTGAGCTTTCTGACCCTTTCGTCATGATCTACAAGACAGTTCCATTTTCTCTAGGCTGTAAATGTGCCAAAACTTTAGGAAGCTATCTCAGCAGTGTATTGGAAGTAACTCCTGGTGTCCTTGCTAGGACATTAAATCCCAAATCATGGGAGAGCATTCCCATGTCATAAATTCTTTCCTAGCCAGCATTATAGATGGCCCTCCCTTTTCCAGCACCCTCAAGACACCAAAAAAAAAAAAAAAATTTTTTTTTTCAAGACACCTTCCCATATGTATTTCCTTACCATACCATACCCACACCCATTGCCGTCGAGTTGGTCCTGACTCATAGTGACCCTATAGGACAGAGTAGAACTGGCCCTTAGAGTTTCCAAGGAGTGCCTAGTGGATTCGAACTGTTGACCTTTTGGTTAGCAGCCGTAGCACTTAACCACTATGCCACCAGGGTTTCCATGTATTTCCTTAGTTCCTCTTAAAAACCAAAAACCAGATCCATTGCCGTAGAGTCAATTCTGACTCATAGCTATCCTATAGGACAGAACAGAACTGCCTCATAGGGCTTCCAAGGAGCGGCAGGTAGATTTGAAATGATGACCTTTTGGTTAGCAGCCAAACAGTTAAACACTATGCCACCAGGGCTCCAGTTCCTATTACTAAACATTAATTGTGTCTTGCAGTCCTTCGGGTGTATATGCAAGTTCTGGTCAGAGAAAGAACTTTATTTCTCAGTTACAACTGCACTGCAACCTAGGAGAACCATTGAGAGGAATCAGGAGCAGAAGGAGGACAAGCATCTGCTCCAGGTGAGGTTTTAACAGAATTTCCAGGTAAGAGAGTGCTGCTGTTCCCCAGGTAGAGAGAAAGGCTGCTTCTGCCAGCCTAGAAGGTACAGGGGAATTTGGAAGGTCATTTTTTTTTTTTTTTTCCAGCATATCCACTAAATGTCTCCATCCTAGGCCTCAGGGTGCCACTCTTCCACACAGGGCCCCTAAAACTCAAACCAAACTCACTGCCGTTGAGTCTAGTTCAACTTATAGTGACCTTGTAGGACAGAGTAGAACTGCCCCACTGGGTTACCAAGGCTGTAAATCATTACAGAAGCAGACCGATACATCTTTATGCTGCAGAGTGGCTGGTGGGTTTGAACCGCTAATCTTTCAGTTAGAAGCTGAGTGCTTAACCACCACTCTGCTAGACTCCTTAAATTCTGGTTCTGGCATAGGCAACCTACTGAGGAGGTATATTCAGTCCTTCTTTTGTTTTCTTTCTTTTTCAGTTCTACTACTCTTATAATTAAATTCTAAGCCCACTTTGCAGCTACAACAATTAAGATATTTTAAAATGGTGCTATGGATCCCTTCTGATTTGATAGCTTGTTTCGAGTTAATTGTTCACTATTGTCTTAGTTATCTAGTGCTACTATAACAGAAATACCGAAAGTGAATTGCTTTAACAAACAAATTTATTCTCTCACACTTTAGGAGGCTAGAAGTCCAAATTCACAGTGTTAACTCCAGGCTTCCTCTCTCTGTTGGCTCTGGGGGAAAGTCCTTGTCATCAATCTTCTCCAGTCAAAGAGCTTCTCAGCACAGGGACCCCAGGTCCAAAGGATGCACTCTTCTTCTGGCTCTTGTTTCTTGGTGGTATGAGGTACCACATCTCTCTGCTCACATCTCTCATTTATGTCTCAAAAGAGATTGACTTAAGGCACAACCTTATCTTGTAGATTGAGGCCTGCCTCACTAACATAAGTGCCTCTAATCCTGCGTCATTAACATCATAGAGGTAGGATTTACAACACATAGGAAAATCACATCAGATGACAAAATGGTGACTGGGAATCAGGGCCTAGCCAAGTTGAAGTGTATTTTGGGGGGACACAATTCAATCCATAACACCTATCATGAACCATTTTATTTATTTGTTCTTTAAAATTTTCAAAGCAGTTAAAGAAGCCAGCCCCCTCCACAATCCTTGTAATTATCTTTCTCAGGTATAATTAAAGTGGCATAGCTACCACATAATCCAAGGTTTCACTTTTTTAATGTACTTCATCCTCGTCCCCACCACTGACCTGTCAGTTTATCATGCTGTGGTGGTTTGCATGCTGCTATGATGCCAAAAGCTATGCCACTGGTATTTCAAATATCAGCAGGGTCACCCATGGTAGACAGGTTTAAGTGGAGATTCCGGACTACAACAGATTAGGAAGAAAAGCCTGGAAATCTACTTCAGAAAATTAACCAATAGAAACCTTATGGATTGTAATAGAACATTGCCTGACTCACTTTCTTTGGACATATCGTCAGGAGGGATCAATTGCTAGTGGAAGACATAGTATTTGGTGAAGTAGAGGGCCAGGGAGGGCAAGGAGGTCCTTGGCGGAATGGATTGGCATAGTAGCCACAACAGTGAACACAAACATGCTAGCAGTTGTGAAGATAATGCAGGACTGGGTAATGTTTCATTTTGTTGTACATAAGGTCACCATGAATTGAAGTTGACTTGATGGCAGCTAACAACTGCAACATCCCCTTCCCCACTCCTGAGAGATTTAGTGATTGTGTTCCTACTGCAGGCCAGGATTTACTCCCACTCCACCAACACCAGCAATGTAGCCACTGTCACCACCTAACTGGGAGGATATCCCAATCCAGAGTCCCATCCTGAGGGTCTTTGCCTGAGTTTGCCCAAAAAGCAGAGCTGGGGTGAAGGGATATGTGTGTATAGTTTGTTTTAGGAAATGAACCCAGGGAGCAATAGTGGAGACTGAACGCAGAGTAGTTCAAGCAAGAGTGTTCTCGAATTGATCATTGCTGAGTGCTGCTGAGGCTCCCTTCCTTAGGACCTCCAAAGGAGCCTTACAGAATTAACCTCAGAATTGCCACTGGAAGAATGAAAGAGGGGAACATTTGTCCACAGGCTCTGTTCACCCACTGGCCAAGGGCATTGATCGCTGCATTTCCAAGCTGCCTACTTGTGAGTGCAAGGTAGGTTCCCACACACACCCCATCCTATGATAAAAAAATAAAAATAAAAAAATTCCCAGGGCAAAAAGTGAGAAGTTGATGGTGTTGCTGAGACCAGTTTGAAGCTGGTTGCCATAGCCACGGCTGGAGAAAAGCTGGACTGAAAGAATGTAAAGCAAGCACAACAATTGTCCGTTATAGATGGCGACCCCACTTTTAGGGGCTATGTGTTAATCTCTAGGCCATCAAAAAAAGAAGGAAACAATTCCAGGAAATTGCTACCGGTATTTTATAGAGCAGGTTTTGTTTTTATATGTAAACCTATCAGCTGTTACTAAGATTAAATTTTATTGTCTTTTGCTAAAATGAAACCTACATATTATTCTTTTTTTTTACATAATTTTTATTGTGCTTTTTAAGTGAAAGTTTACAAATAAGTCAGTCTCTTACACAAAAACCCATATACACCACGCTATACACTCCCAATTACTCTCCCCCTAATGAGACAGCCCTGCTCCCTCCCTCCACTCTCTCTTTTCGTGTCCTTTTCTCCAGCTTCTAACCCCCTCCACCCTCTCATCTCCCCTCCAGGCAGGAGATGCCAACATAGTCTTAAGTGTCCACCTGATCCAAGAAGTTCACTCCTCACCAGCATCCCTCGCCAATCTATTGTCCAGTCCAATCCATGTCTGGAGAGTTGGCTTCGGGAATGGTTCCTGTCCTGGGCCAGCAGAAGGTCTGGGGGCCATGACCATCAGGGTCCTTCCAGTCTCAGTCGGACCATTAAGTCTGGTCTCTTTATGAGAATTTGGGATCTGCATCCCACTGGCCTCCTGCTCCCTCAGCGGTTTCCTGTCAGGGCAGTCATCAGTTGTAGCCAGGCACCATCTAGTTCTTCTGGTCTCAGGATGATGTAGTCGCTGGTTCATGTGGCCCTTTCTGTCTCTTAGGCTCATAATCACCTTGTGTTCCTGGTGTTCTTCATTTTCCTTTGATCCAGGTGGGTTGAGACCAATTGATGCATCTCAGATGGCTGCTTGCTAGCGTTTAAGACCCCAGAAGCCACTCTTCAAAGTGGGATGCAGAATGTTTTCTTAATAGATTTTATTATGCCAATTGACTTAGATGTCCCCTGAAACCATGGTCCCCAGGCCCCTGCCCCTGCTACGCTGGCCTTCGAACCATTCAGTTTATTCAGGAAACATCTTTGCTTTTGGTTTAGTCCAATTGTGCTGACCTCCCCTGCATTGTGTGCTGTGTTTCCCTTCACCTAAAGTAGTTCTTATCTTTTATCTAATTAGTGAATACCCCTCTCCCACCTTGCCTCCCTCCCCTTCTCATAACCACAAAAGGATGTTTTCTTCTCAGTTGAAACTATTTCTCAAGTTCTTATAATAGTGGTCTTATACAATATTTGTCCTTTTGCAACTGACTAATTTCACTCAGCATAATGCCTTCCAGGTTCCTCCATGTTATGAAATGTTTCACAGATTCCTCACCTTTCTTTATCAATGCATAGTATTCCATTGTGTGAATGTACCATAATTTATCGATGCATTCATCCGTTGATGGGCAACTTGGTTGCTTCCATCTTTTTCCTATTGTAAACAGTGCTGCAATAAACATAGGTGTGCATATATCTGTTCGTGTAAAGGCTGTTATTTCTCTAGGATATATTCCAAGGAGTGGGATTGCTGGATCATATGATAGTTCTATTTCTAGCTTTATAAGGAAGCTGCAAATAAATTTCCAAAGTGGTTGCACCATTTGACATTCCCACCAGCAGTGTGGAAGTATTCCAATCTCTCCACAGCCCCTTCAACATTTATTATTTTGTGTGTTTTGGATTAATGCCAGCCCTTTTTTTTTTGTTGGAGTGAGATGAAATCTCATTGTAGTTTTGATCTGCATTTCTCTAATGGCTAATGATCATGAACATTTCCTCATATATCTGTTAGGTACCTGAATGTCTTCTTTAGTGAAGTGTCTATTCATATCTTTTGCCCATTTTTTAATTGGGTTATTTGTCCTTTTGCAGTTGAGTTTTTGCAGTATCATGTAGATTTTAGAGATCAGGGGCTGATCAGAAATGTCATAGCTAAAAACTTTTTCCCAGTCTGTAGGCTGTCTTTTTACTCTTTTGGTGAAGTCTTTGGATGAGCATAAGTGTTTGATTTTTAGGAGCTCCCAGTTACCTAGTTTTTCTTCTACATTGTTTATAATGTTTTGTATACTGTTTATGCCATGTATTAGGGCTCCTAACATTGTCCCTATTTTTTCTTCCATGATCTTCATCATTTTAGATTTTATATTTAGGTCTTTGATCCATTTTGAGTTAGTTTTTGTGCATGGAGTGAGGTATGGGTCTTGTTTCATTTTTTTGCAGACGGATATCCAGTTATGCCAGCACCGTTTGTTAAAAAGACTGTCTTTTCCCCATTTAACTGTTTTGGGGCCTTTGTCAAATATCAACTGCTCATATGTGGATGGATTTATGTCTGGATTCTCAATTCTGTTCCATTGGTCCATGTATCTGTTGTTGTACCAGTACCAGGGTGTTTTGACTACTGTGGCGGTATAACAGATTCTAAAATCAGGTAAAGTAAGGCCTCCCACTTTGTTCTTCTTTTTCAGTGATGCCTTATTTATCCGGGACCTCTTTCCCTTCCATATGAAATTGGTGATTTGTTTCTCCATCTCATTAAAGAATGTCATTGGGATTTGGATCGGAATTGCATTAAATGTATAGATCGTTTTTGGTAGAATAGGCATTTATATAATGTTAAGTCTTCCTATCCACGAGCAAGGTATGGTCTTCCACTTACGTAAGTCTCTTTTGGTTTCTTGCAGAAGTATACTGTAGTTTTCTTTGTATAAGTCTTTTACATCTCTGGTAAGATTTATTCCTAAGTATTTTATCTTCTTGGGGGCTACTGTAAATGACATTGATTTGGTGATTTCCTCTTTGATGTTCTTTTTGTTGGTGTAGAGGAATCCAACTGATTTTTGTATGTTTATCTTGTATCCCGATACTCTGCTGAACTCTTCTATTAGTTTCAGTAGTTTTCTGGAGGATTCCTTAGGGTTTTCTGTATATAAGATCATGTCATCTGCAAATAGAGATACTTTGACTTCTTCCTTGCCAAACTGGATGCCCTTTGTTTCTTTATCTAGCCTAATTGCTCTGGTTAGGACTTCCAACACAATGTTGAATAAGAGTGGTGATAAAGGGCATCCTTGTCTGGTTCCCGATCTCAATAGGAATGTTTTCAGGCTCTCTCCATTTGGGGTAATGTTGGCTGTTGGGTTTGTATAAATGCCCTTTATTATGTTGAGAAATTTTCCTTCTATTCCTATTTTGCTGAGAGTTTTTATCATGAATGAGTGTTGAACTTTGTCAAATGTCTTTTCTGCATCAATTGATAAAATCATGTGATTCTTGTCTTGTTTTATTTATGTGATGAGTAACATTAATTGTTTTTCTAATGTTGAACCATCCCTGCATGCCTGGTATGAATCCCACTTGGTCATGGTGAATTATTTTTTTGATATGTTGTTGAATTCTATTGGCTAGAATTTTGTTGAGGATTTTTGCATCTACATTGATGAGTCATATAGGTCTATAATTTTCTTTTCTTGTGGTATCTTTACCTGGTTTTGGTATCAGGGATATGGTGGCTTCATAGAATGAGTTTGGTAGTATTCCGTCCTTTTCTATGCTCTGAAATACCTTTAGTAGTACTGGCGTTAACTCTTCTCTGAAAGTTTGGTAGAACTCTGCAGAGAAGCCACCCAGACCAGGGCTTGTTTTTTGTTGGGAGTTTTTTTTATTACCTTTTCAATCTCTTCTTTCGTTATGGGTCTATTTAGTTGTTCTACCTCTGTTTGTGTTAGTTTAGGCAGGTAGTGTGTTTCTAGGAATTCATTAATTTCTTCTAGGTTTTCCAATTGGAGTATACTTTTTCATAGTAATCTGATATGATTCTTTTAATTTCAGTTGGGCCTGCTGTAATATCGCCCATCTCATTTCTTATTTAGGTTATTTGTTTCCTCTCCTGTTTTTTTTTAATCAGTTTGGCCAGTGATTTATCAATTTTTTTGAGTTTTTCAAAAAACCAGCTTTTGGTCTTATTAACTCTTTCAATTGTTTTTCTGTTTTTTTATTTCATCTAGTTCAGCTCAATTTTTATTATTTGTTTTCTTCTGGTGCTTGTGGGTTTCTTTTGTTGCTCTCTTTCTATTTGTTCAAGTTTTAGGGATAATTCTTTGATTTTGGCCCTTCCTTCTTTTTGTATGTGTGCATTAATTGATATAAATTGGTCTCTGAGCACCGCTTTTGCTGTGTCCCAAGGGTTCTGGTAAAGATTCTATGAGTTTCTTTATCCCATCCTTAATGTCTTCTATAATCCAGTCTTTTTTGAGCAGGGTATTGTTCAGTTTCCAAGTGTTTGATTTCTTTTCCCTGCTTTTCCTGTTATTGATTTCCACTTTTATGGCCTTATGGTCATAGAAGATGCTTTGTAATATTTCAATGTTTTGGATTCTGCTAAGGCTTGCTTTATGACCTAATACGTGGTCTATTCTAGAGAATGTTCCATGTGCACTAGAAAAGAAAGTATAGTTGGTTGCTGTTGAGTGGAGTGTTCTGTATATGTCTATGAGGTCAAGTTGGTTGATTGTGGCATTTAGATCTTCCGTGTCTTTATTGAGCTTCTTTCTGGATGTCCTGTCCTTCACCGAAAGTGGTGTGTTGAAGTCTCCTACTATTATTGTGGAGCTGTCTATCTCACTTTTCAATGCTGATTGAGTGTGTTTTATGTATCTTGCAACCCTGTCATGGGGTGCTTAAATATTTAACATGGTTATATCTTCTTGGTATATTGTCCCTTTAATCATTGTATAGTGTCCTTCCTTATCCTTTCTGATGGATTTAACTTTAAAGACTATTTTGTCAGAAATTAATATTGCCACTCTTGCTCTTTTTTGATTGTTGTTTGCTTCATATATTTTTTTCCATCCTTTGAGTTTTAGTTTGTTTGTGTCTCTAAGTCTAAGGTGTGTCTCTTGTAGGCAGCATATAGACAGATCTTGTTTTTTAATCCATTCTGCCACTTTTCTGTCTCTTTATTGATGCATTTAGTCCATTTACATTCAGGGTAATTATGGATAGATATGAATTTAGTGCTATCACCTTTTTTTGTGTGTTGACAGTTTCTTTTTCCCACTGGAATTTATGTGCTGAGTAGATTTTCTTTATATACTGTCCTTTCCTCATATTTGTTGTTGTTAATTTTGTTTCTGCCGAGTCTGTATTTTTCCCTTGTATTTTATTTTGATGAGTAGGATAGTTTGTCTCCTTTGTGGTTACCTTATTATTTACCCCTATTTTTCTGAATTCAAAATTAACTTTTATTTCTTTGTATCGCCATATCTTCCTCTCCGTATAGAAGGTGTATGATTACATTCCTTACTTCCTCTTTGTTATTTTAATGTTGTCTTCTTTTATATAATAACATCACCGTTACCCTGTGTTGGGCTTTTTTGTTTGTTTGTTTGTTTGTTTGGATTTCCCTGTCTGGGTTGTCTTCTGGTTGCTCTGCCCAGTGCTCTAGTCTTGGACTGATACCTGATATTATTGATTTCCTAGCCAAAGAACTCCCTTTAGTATTTCTTGTAGTTTTGGTTTGGTTTTTACGAATTCCCTCAACTTGTGTTTATCTGGAAATGTCTTAATTTCACCTTCATGTTTAAGAGACAGTTTTGCTGGATATATGATTCTTTGAAGGCAATTTTTTCCTTCAATTTTTTAAATATGTCATCCCATTGCCTTCTTGCCTGCATGGTTTCTGCTGAGTAATTCGAGCTTATTCTTATTGGCTCTCCTTCGTAGGTGACTTTTCTTTTATCCCTCACTGCTCTTATAACTATCGCTTTATCTTTGGTTTGGGCAAGCTTGATTATAATATGTCTTGATGACTTTAACATCTACCTTATGTGGAGTTCGATGAGCATCTTGGAAGGGTATCTTCTCATCTTTCACAATATCAGGGAAGTTTTCTGCCAACAAATCCTCAACAATTTTCTCTGTATTTTCTGTTATCTCTCCCTATTCTGGTAGTCCAATCACTATTAGGTTATTTCTCTTGATAGAGTCCCACATGATTCTTAAGGTTTCTTCATTTTTTTTAATTCTTTCATCTGATTTTTCTTCAAATATATTAGTGCCAAGTGATTTATCTTCGAGTTTAAAAATTCTGGTTTCTACTTGCTCAATTCTGCTCCTCTGACTTTCTATTGAGTTATCTAATTCTGTAATTTTATTGTTAATCTTCTGAATTTCTAATTGCTGTCTGTCTATGGATTTTTCCAGCTTATTAAACTTTTCATTATGTTCCTGAATAATCTTTCTAATTTCTTCAGTTGCTTTATCTGTGTGTTCCTTGGTTTGTTCTGCGTATTGCCTCATTTGCTTCCTCATGTCTTGAAGAGTTCTGTATATTAAATTTTCATATTCTGCATCTGGTAATTCCAGGAATGCACTCCCATCTAAAAGATCCCTGGATTCTTTGTTTTGAGAGACTGTTTAGGTGATCATGGCCTGTTTCTTTATGTGACTTGATATTGACTGTTGTCTCCGAGCCATCTATGTTATTGTATTAGTTTATGCTTGCTTACTGTATCGTAGCTGCTTGCTTTGTTTTGTTTTGGTATACCACTATGGGTTGCTTGAGTGAGCTAGCTTGATTATTTTTGCCTTTGGAGTTCTGGTGTCCTGTCCCCAGCTGGCTAGAGCTGTTATCAGGTATATCAGTCTAGGAGTCCATTCAGTTTTCTTGTATGAATTCAGCTCAGGTTTCCAGGTAGCTGATCATCAAGTGTGCGGTATAGGTTCTGTCCTACAGTCTTAGAGGGGCAGGGGTGATTGGCGTATATACCAGTATCTGATTGCAGCAGGGGGTCATGCTATGAACAAGACAGGGGGCTGTGAACCAACCCCCAAGTGTCTCTGAGGAAAACGCGTCTCTGTTCCCTAGAGTGTGCTGGTGGGTGGGTTCTGCAGAGGGACCATGGGCACCCAACGTTTTTGGTCATAAGGACTGGGAGGTACCATTTATCTTTAGACTCCTGTCACCGGTGGCTGGATGAACTGAGTGGAGCTACCAGTCCTTAGGTCCCTGTTGTGGGTAGGTGAGGACCTTGTTTAATACGCAAAGCAATACCAAACATCAAACACCCTCCTCTCCACCTCACAGCTGAAATGGTTGCAGTTTGCCAACAAGGGCCTATTCTCCCAAAATAGGCCCACACAGGTCTATGCAGAAGGGAAAGTTGCTCAAGGTCCATGGGCAGTTTATGCCTGTACAGGAGCTGCTTCTGTCCTGAGCTCCCCCAGTTAAGGGGCTAGCAAATTATCTTTACCCCCCAGTTGCAAATTTTTTCCTTTCCCAAGGCTGGGAGGACGGCTGTAGGTGCTCTCCAGGGTCTATCTCAGGCCCAGAGATTCAGCCGCTGAAACTGGCTTGGGGATGGGGGGTGCAGTAAAATACATGCAAGTACTTAGCTTTTTCTGGGAGCGCACAGTTCTCCTCAGGTTCCGGAGGTGTGAGTAGGCTGTGTGGCTGGTGCTTCCCCCCGAGGAAACTGTGACCGAACGCTAGTACCAGCCCGCTGCCGCCGCCGCCACCGCCACTCCAGGAATGGTGCCTGAGGGCTCCCCGCGATGCAGGTCCAGTAACTCCTCTCCATTTCTGAACAGCCTCTTCCTCCCCCTGCCCCTCAGTTCATTGTCTAAGCTTGCCTTTGATGTTCAGGTGTCCCAGTTTGTCACAAATATACTCGTTTCACTTGTTTTTTTGGGTCTTTGTTGTAAACAGGGCTAGACGGAAGCATCTGCTTATTCCGCCATCTTGGCTCCCACATTATTCTTCAATATATACTTTGCTTAGAACCAACTGAACTAGACACAAAAAGGAACAAAAGAACACCAATCTTCTGCAAACTGACTCAAGCTAAAAGCCAACTGTACTTTCCCGTGGCACTAAATCGGTAAAGGATGAGATGCTTTCTCTTTCTTTGCAATGTGTTTGAATCAGAGAAACAAGATCAGCCTATTTCATTATTTGAAATAATACTGCTTTCCCCTAGTCAGGATCCATTTTCTCCTTTCTAGGCCTAAGGGGGCCCACCTGCTTCTCCCGTGTCTCTATCTAGCATTTCACACAATCTAACATAAAGTCTCTCAATTCCAGAACCGTGAAGGTGATAACTTTGCACAACACCAAAGGAAGTTATTTGTAAATACAAAAAAAAAAATCTGTGAAGTTTTTTTTTTTTTGAATATGCTTCATGTTATTTAGTTAATTAATGTAAGTGAAGCATTTAGAGCAGTTCTGAGCACATAAGAGCTCAATAAATGTTAGCTGCTTAATCATCCTCATCATCGCAGCAAAATCTCAGAAATTAAGCATTAGTTTAGGAGTTCTGTTTTATAGTTTTGGCTTCCTGAGACTCCGTACGCTTATCTCTGGAAGAGGGGTATTAAATTCCATTTCACAGCTTTGTTATTATGATGAAACAGGATAAATGATAGGTGCTCTACCAGGATGGAAATTTGCAACACGTGTTAGGTCTGATCAGTGCTCTTTCTAGTGTCAGTGGAGGTGGCCAAGAGCAGGGCCTGGATTCTGAAAAACTCCAAATATCTCTGTTGTATGAAGTGACTTTTTTTTCCTTCTCACTCTTAATTTTTTGTGTGTGTGCAATATATACTTTATCCATTTAGTTATTTGGTTCCTCCTCCCAGCCCCCAAATATGCACAGATTATTCTTTATCTCCCAGAATTCTCTCTTTCTCGTTGAAGGAATCTAATGCTAAATTTAAGGAGCCCTGGTAGTGCAGTGGTTCAGAGCTCTGGTGCTCACCAAAAAGGTCACCACTTCTAATCCAGCAGCCGCTCCTTGGAAACCTCATAGAGCAGTTCTACTATACTACTATAGGGTCGTTATGAGTCGGAATCAACTTGAAAGCAATGAGTTTTGTTTCTTTTTGTACTTCTTTATTCTATTTGGGACATTTCAGATTCTCCAGAATGAGAATGCAATATTTTTATAATCAGAAAAAAAAATATTTAATGAAAAAAAATTAAAGGTCAATAGGCATTTTATTTACATATACGGATCATTTCTAACAAGAAACTTCAGGAGTAACTGCTCTGAAATAAAAATCTGCAGATGAGACAGAGTATAGTTTTTGAACAGCAAGTCTATAGAACATCCAATAAGAAGATAATACAGGCCCACTTAGCTGAACCCCCAAATTTCCCCTTCTGACTTCTTCTTTGCCTTCTGACTCTTCTTATCCTTTTACTTCTGTGAATGAAAGAAATTACTTTTTTAAAGTTAAATTACAAAAGACATTTGGTTTATATTCTCCATGCAATGCGTAACTAAATCAGGCAGCTTACCACCCCAGTGGTAGTATTTTTTCCCTAAGTTTTCTCAGTTTTTAGATTGAATTGTTCAGGAATAACTCCTTTTATAAACTTCTGAGATTAATGAATTTTTTTTTTTCCTAATTTTGTAAAGACTGACCCTTTTGGATTTCAGCTGTCAACACAGGGAATATAATAAATGGCTAATTAGAAAGAGGATGAGAAGACGGCTCTAGGTTTCACTCAGAAATATTGCATTTGTTATTGCCTGTTGTGTGACCTTCCTACAAGACAACAAATTACCTCCCAATCAACTGAAATCATGTTAAGCAGAAGTCCAGACTCCAAGTGAGAGCAAGTAAAGACAAGATGGGATCCTGGAAAATCTGAGAAGACCAGTGGTCCAATTCAATTTATAGCAATTATTAATAAAGTATCCAAATATATAGCTTGAAGGACCATTTCCATTCAAATCCTATGGGATGAACACAAGCAAAACTTATAAAATAATATTCTTCTCTCTCTATCCTTTGCTGTTTATACATGGGATATGGATTTATTTGGTTTTATTCTTCTTTTGCCTTTCCTAGCTGACCTTTAAAAAGAGGATGATAAAGGCAATTGACTTTCTATGATTATTTAAAAAAAAATGTTTTGAAGAATATGAATAATAATTTGTTTTCCAGAGTTTTCATAAAAGCACTTTAAAGGGTATTCTTAGTGATTTAAGTAACTGTTATAGATTGGATTTTGTCCCCCCAAATTATGTGTTGGAATCCTAACCCTTATACCAGTAAACTTAATTCCATTTGGGAATAGGGTTTTCTTTGTTATGTTAGTGAGACCTCATCAGTGTAGAATGTGTCTTAAACCTATTGACTTTTGAGGCATAAAAAGAGCAGATTAGACACTGAGAAAAGTAAGCACCAGTAGGGGGAAAATAGGTACCACATGGAGATCTCCAAGCAACTCAGGAATACCAAGGCTATAGTAGCTGAGATGAGGATTTTTTCCCAGAGTGGACAGAGAGAAAGACTTCCCTAGAGCCAGTGCCCACAATTAGGACTTCTAGCCTCTTACACTGTGGGAAAATCAATTTCTGTTTGTTAAAACCACCCACGTGAGGTATTTCTGTTACAGCAGCACTAGGAAGCTAAGACAGGGATCCTGGGCTCTGGAGTCAGACATGGGAGAAGTAATCAAGTCAACATTTTAAATCACAATTTCTTTTCCCATAAAATAAGATACTAAAAGTACATACCTTGTAGTTCTGCAGTGTTTTAAATTGAATAAGATAAAATACTCAAAATGCCCAGTTGTTTGTATTTTTATTTACTTAGTCAATAACTTATATTCACTGGCCATCATTTCCAGGCACCATAATAGAAATTGGAGATAGAAAGTCAAATAATATACAGTCCCTGTCTTTAAGGTGCTTGCTGCCTGATAGATCAGAATACAGAGTTATTCTGTGGATGTATTTGTGGTAGTTTTGAATTATTTTTACAGAGTAGTCATATGTTTCTGAAATAAATTCACACCTTTATTTGTCAATCTCTGTGACACTATATGTCAAAAGGTAGGAACTGTAACCCCTTAGTTCCTCTCAAATTTCCCTTGCCATTTGAAAATTAGACCTTTTTAATGAAGAACTTCCATATTTCTGCACTTTGTTATTTTGCAGCAAAAAACACACTACTACCCATTTTCTTTTTTTACCAATTCATCTTGGACTCTTTAAACAATGACCCCTTCTATGAGGTCATTCCTCATAGAATCCCATTTGAAAAATTAAATCAAGCCTTGACAATGGAAAGGATTATTTCAGTACCTTAGGAGGAGGTGTTTATTGAACACCACCACCAGCATTGAGAGGGGCTTGACCTTAAGCAACCTGAAAATTGGCTGGAAGGAAAAAAAAATGTGCCTTCTACTAAGGATCTGTGAAATAGCAATTACTGTGAATACTAATCAAGGTGCTACTATACTGATTCTAGTAGATGGTGTCAAATGACTAAGACAGATCGTATGCAAGGGTGTAGGTGGACGGAGGGCGGGTGCAAAGAATTAATTGGGAAGTGAGCAAATGGCAGTTACAGAAGAAGCAAGAGAGATACTATGCCTGAGTTAATTCTGCAGGCTTCAGGTATTCCTGGTATTTTCTCTTGAGAATAATTTGAAATGAGAACCAAATCGAGAACCCTTTCAAAGGATCAAGTATCACACGGAGTGAATGCCTGTGAGAAGAATTGCTACCGTGTAGATTTACTGCAAGTAGGAAGAAACATACCTGAATCTATTTTTAGGGACTCTGTGATTTCACTTATTTCAGTAACCATTGTTCATGTATAATCTTGCAAAGTTAATGAATATGGCCTCCCAGTAGGAAGCAGAGCTCTGTGGCAATGTGTCTCTCTCTGTGACTGTCATTAAAAACTCAGATACATACTTAGCTCATAGTTGAATAAAATAGATGAATTCTTGCGACAAAATAAGAGGGCTAAATAGTGAACCATACATGCAAATAAAGCCATTATAAGGATTTTTCCATATAAATGCAAAGGTATGTAGTTTATCTCAATGTCATGTTCTATTCTTAGCATTAAACCTGCTACAGAGTTGGAAATTAAGGGAAGGTACTCAAGTTTCAAATATCTCTTTAAAGATGTCAATCAACTTAACAGATATATGATTAAATTGTAACATGGGGCTTATAAGGGTCAAATCACAGAAAGGAAGGTTTCTTAGTGATTTTCTTGAATATCTCCCTAAAAGTCACACAGCAAGAGAAAAAAAAAAAAAAAAAAACAGTTCACTAAGCACCTGTCTGGCTCACATCCTCAGCACTAAACAGTATGAACCCACATCTCACTGTGCCTGGTCTTATGTTCAGCACAATCCATATTGCTTGCTGACTGGCTCCTAAAGTCTAGTAGATTCTACTCCAAGTACTCATGTCACCAAAACCACACGGATTGTTCAATCTGAATGATGTCAGAGTTATCAATCACGTTATCTATAAATTTTACTCTCTTTACTTCAGTTAAAAAAAGAAACTAGTTGCCATTGAGTCAATTCCAACTCCTGGTGACCGTGTGTATATCAGAGTAGGGCTTTCAATGGCTGACCTTTTGAATGTCAATCTCTCAGCCTTTCTTCTGAGGTAAATCTGGGTGGACTCTAACTTCAAACCTTTAGGTTAGCAACAAGTGCATGAAATGTGTGACCACCCAGGGACTCCTTCTTTACTCCAAGACACCCTTTTTTTCAAGAAAGAAATCATTTATATATTTATATTTAATAAATATATTTATATATAATAAATATATTCATATAAAACTTGGAGAACTATTTTGCTAATTTTGAAAGCTTTATTAGTAATAGTTAACCAGGGTTCTCAAATCTTTTGTGGAAAGAAAACCAAAAAGAAAAACCAAGAAGCAAGGCATAAATACATAATTTACTTAAACATTTAACTGAACTTGACTAATAACTGTATATGAGTAGCTACTTTCAGGTGATACTGGCACTTCAATTCCACCACAGCCATAATTTGCTGTAATCAAATGTGCAGTGAGAATCACGAAATCATGAGCTGCCTTGCTAAAATGTGTCACATATTAAAGCCATTAGAAGGGCCAGAGGAGGGGATGGCTTCCTGGGATAGTGACACCTCAGCCAAGATGGAAAACCAGACATGATGACTTTGCTCCATCTCACAGGCCAGCTCTGATTGGCGATGACTGCTGGGTGTTGTGATAAGAATGATTCTCAGAGCAGGGAAGAATTCCTCATGAATTCAAAATGGAGGGATTGAATGTGGCCTCTATAGAGACAGCAAAGACAGGGCATTGTGGTAAGAGAAAGGAGAACTGTCCCTTGAGGCAGAGTTCTATGATGTGTAAAGGACAACACTTCCACTCTTCTGAGAAGTAGCCAGGAGCCAGAGAATTTAGATGAGAAAGAAATAGATAATGACCTTAAATAAATAAGTGGAAGTTCTGACATGAATCAGTCCATACAAAATTCTTCCCTCCCTCTTTTCCTTCTCTTTTCCTCCTTCCCTCCCTCCTTCCTTCTCCCTTCTTTCCTTCCCATCCATCCATCCATCCATCCACCCATCCACCCACCCATCCATCCACCCATCCATCCATCCATCCATCTACCCATCCATCCATCCATCTACCTACACACTCAGCCACCTTTACCCAGCCACTCATCCGTCCATCCATCCATCCATCCATCCATCCATCCATCCATCCATCCATCCATCATCCATCCATCCACCCACCCACCCGTCCGTCCGTCCATCCATCCATCCATCCATCCATGATCTACCTACCTATCTATCTAGCTATCTATCAATCATCGATTATCTATCTATCTATCTATCATTTATCATATATCTATCTATCATAAGTATGTTTCGCTATCACCATCTTGTTCTCAAAGGGTATGATGTAGCTTATACAGATAAAAATTAAGTAACTGGGAAAATTGGGCACCTAGGTTGGTCAGGGGGAAGACTGGGAGATGGAAGATAAACAATAAAAGTGTAATAGAAACAAAGATAATGATATGGCCAACACGTACTAAAGGTTTACAGTCTTGCAGGCAATAAATGATGTATATGTATTAATTCCTTTAATCTTCATAACAACCCTGTGAAGGAAGTTCTATTATTACTCTCATTTATAGGTGAAGAAACTGAGGCACAAAGAAGTCTCATAGCTAATAAGTGGCAGAACTGAGATTTGAACCAGCCATTCGTTGGAGCCTGCCCTCTTTTCCACCTGCTCTCTCTCTTGAAACAGGGACAGATTGTAGCCACAATACATGGTAGAAAGTCTGTAGTCTTATACAGGTAGACATCAAATTTTACTCTCAGAAGTCAGGGCAAAGAGAAACACAGTCTTTAAGACTATACACCAGAGAGCCTCCATGCCTTTGTTTACACATGGGGCCAGATGCAGAGCTCTCATAAACAGGCACTCAGGAGTATAGGTGCTCCTGCTGTGGGTGGCCAAGCCCTTCCGTGGCCACTCCTGAGGGTCATGCCAGTCCACGGCTCTGAGAAAGCCTGTGAGTCAGCACCTCTCAGGTCGCTTTCCCTCCATCCCACTGAAGGATCTGCACAGATAAACTCAGCGTGTAGGCTGTTTGAAAAAGTCATGCATGATTCAAGCAGATGACAAAGAATATAAATGACACAAATTGTACTTACACCTTTTGGGTAACCTTATGACAAAATCCAGATTACACACTAAAGCATTGATTTCTTGCTATTTAAAAAGTTATAAGAAGAAAATGTTCTACATTCTACTTTGGTGAGTAGTGTCTGGGGTCTTAAAAGCCTGTGAGCAGCCATCTAAGATATTCCACTGATCTCACTCCTTCAGGAGCAAGGGAGAATGAAGAAAACTAAAGATACAAGGGAAAGATTAGTCCAAAGGACTAATGGACCACAATTACCATGGCCTCCACCAGACTGAGTTAAGCACAGCTAGATGGTGCCTGGCTACCACCACTGACTGCTCTGACAGACACTGAAAAAAAGAGGGTTCTGGACAGACCTGGAGAAAAATGTAGAAAAAAAATTCTAACTTACCAAAAAAAGGCCAGACTTATTGGTCTGACAGAGACTGGAGAAACCTCAGAGTATGACCCCTAGACACCCTTTTAGCTTGGTAAGGAAGTCACTTCTGAGGTTCACCTTTCAGCCAAAGATTAGACAGGCCCCTAATACAAAATAGGACTAAAGGAGCAAGGACTGGAAGGCAGGAGGGGACAGGAAAGCTGATAATAGAAAATCTAAGGTCAAGAAGGGAGAGTGTTGACATGCCGTGTGGTTATCAACCAATGTCATAAAACAATATGTGTGTTAACTCTTTAATGAGAAGCTAGTTTGTTCTGTAAACATCATCTAAAGTACAAGTAAAAAAAAATTATGAGGTAATCAGGTAGGAATAACTATGAACCTTTGACTGAGAATTTAGAATGCTGTGGGATTATTAAAAAAAAAAGGCACATTTGAAAATGCATACTATAGAGTTTATGGTCTAAAAGAGAAAGACAAAAAAACTACACATTTAAAAGCAAATTAAAAAAAAAAAAACTAAGAAATAGAGAGCTTAGATACAGGTTTACCAATTACCATTGAGTTGATACCAACTAATGGTATCCCCACGGGTGTCAGAGTAGAGCTGTGCTCCAAAGAGTTTTCAATGGCTGATTTTTTTGGAAGTAGATCACCAGATATTTCTTCCCAGGTGCCTCTGGGTGGACTCAAACCTCCAACCTTTCAGTTAGCAGCTGAATGCTGTAACTGTTCTTACCATCTAGGAATTGCTGCAAATTTGAATGCCTTTTTTTTTTTTTTTCTAAGGGTTGTGTCATCTGCATATTGCAGGTTGTTAAGGAATCTTCCTCCAATTCTGGTGCTGTGTTCTTCATATAATCCAACTTATCAAATTATTTTTTCAGCACAACCCTGACACACACCTTTCCTGACTGAACCACACAGTATCCCCTTGTTCTGTTTGAATGACTGCCTCTTGGTGTATGTGCAGTTTCCTTATGAGCACAAGTAAGTATTCTGGATTTCTCATTCTGTGCAACGTTATCCACAATTTGTTATGATTCACACACTCAAATGCCTTTGCATAGTCAATGAAACACAGGTAAACATCTTTCTTGTATTCTCTGCTTTCAGCCAGGATCCATCTGACATTAACAATGAGATCTCTCATTTTATGTCCTTTTCTGAATTTGGCTTGAAGTTCTGGCAGTTCCCTGTCCATATATTGCTGCAACCATTTTTGAATGCTCTTCAGCAAAATTTTACTTGTGTGACTTTAATATTGTTCTATAATTTCCACTTTCCACTGGATCACCTTTATTTGGAAAGGGCACATAATATGGATCTCTTCCAGCCTATATGCTGAACAAATAATCCAAGCAGCTGGACTATGTGAAGAAGAAGGTGTCATCAGGATTGGAGGAAGACTCATTAACAGCTTCCAACGTGTAGATGACACAACCTTGCTTGCTGAAAGTGAAGAGGACATGAAGCAGTTACTGATGAAGATCAAAGACCACAGCCTTCAGTATGAATTGCACCTCAGCATAAAGAAATAAAAAATCCTCACAACTGGGCCAATAAAGCAACATCATAAAAGATGGAGAAATTACTTGGATCCACAGTTAACGCCCATGGAAGCAGCATTCAAGCAACCAAACAACATATTACATTGGACAAATCTGCTGCAAAAGACTTCTTTAAAGTGTTAAAAAGCAAAGATGTACTTTAAGGACTAAGATGTGCCTGGCCCAAGCCATGGTATTTCCGATTGCCTCATATGCATGTGAAAGTTGGACAGTGAATAAGAAGACTGAAGAAGAAATGATTATGTGTTAGTCAAGGATGTCGAATATATCATGGACTGCCAGAAGAAGAAACACATCTGTCTTGGAAGAATTGCAGCCAGAATGCTCCTTAGAAATGTATCTTCTGTACATTGGACATGTTATCAGGTAGGACCGGTCCCTGGAGAAGGACATCATACTCAGTAGAGGGTCAGCGAAAAAGAGGAAGACCCTCAATGAGATGGACTGACACAGTGGCCGCAACAATGGGCTTAAGCATAACAATGATTGTGAATATTGTTAGGATGGACCGGGCGGTGCTTTGTTCTGTTGTACATAGGGTCGCTATGAGTTGGAAGTGACTCAATGGCACCTAACAGGTTCTGAGAGAAGATGGGGCAATAGGCGACTGAAGCCACACAGGTGTATAGCCTGAATTTGTGAGTTGGGTGCCTGGAATATAACCATCCTTCTCTGGCCTTCATCAGACCTAAAACCTTAGAGCTTTCACCTAAGTTCTCTTGGGACTGACTTTTGTGACCTTGTTCAACACCTCTAAGGAATTTGTGGGGGCTCTGATGAAAGAAGAGCCCTGTTTGCACAGTGGCTAAGAGCTCAGCTGCTAACCAAAAGGTCGGCAGTTTGAATTCACCAGCTACTCCTTGGAAACCCCGTGGGTAGCAATATTAAAATCAGAAAAAATATAATTCAATGATCAATTGAAACAAGTAAATTCTGCCAGCTAAAATACAAGAAACTCAAAACTTCTTAAAATACCATAAAACTCATATTTATTCTGGAAGACTTTTAACAAATTTCCTTTTTTTTTTTTTTTTTTTGCCCTACCAAGCAGACCCCCATGTGTCTGTCAGTTTGTCCTACTGTGGGGGCTTGCATGTTGCTGTGATGCTGGAAGCTATGGCACTGTTGTTCAAAGACTAGCAGGGTCAACCAGAGAACAGGTTTCAGCTGAGCTTCCAGACTAAGACAGACTAGAAAGAAGGACCCAGAAGTCTAATTCTGAAGAGATTTAGCCAGTAAAAACCTTATGAATAGCAGTGGAACATTGTTTGATATAGTGCCAGAAGAAGAGCCCCTCAAGTTGGAAGGCACTCAAAAGATGACTGGGGAAGAGCTGCCTTCTCAAAGTAGAGCCGACCTTAATGACATGGATGGAATCAAGCTTTCTGGACCTTCATTTGCTGATGTGGCACAACTCAAAATGAGAAGAAATAGCAGCAAACATCTATTAACACTCAGAAAGTTGAATATATGAAGTATGAACCTAGGAAAATTGGAAGTAGTCAAAAAAATGAAATGGAACACATTAACATTGATATCCTAGGCATCAGTGAGCTGAAATGGACTGCTCTCAATCACTTTGATTCCGACAATCATATGATTTACTACGATGGGAATAACAGATTGAAGGGGACTGGCATTGCATTCATTGTCAAAAAAAATTCCAAGATCTATCCTGAAGTACAACACTGTCAGTGATAGGATAATATCTATATGCCTACAAGGAAGACCAGTTAAAACAATTATTATTCAAATTTACACACCAACTACTAAGGCCAAAGATGAAGAAATTGAAGATTTTTACCACTTTCTGCATTCTGAAATTGATTGAACATGCAATCAGGATGCATTGATAATTACTGGTGATTGGAATGCAAAAGTTGGAAACAAGGAAGGATCGGTAGTAGGAAAATATGGCCTTGGTGATAGAAACAATGCTGGAGATCCCATGATAGAATTTTGCAAGACCAACGACTTCATTACAAATACCTTTTTTCACCAACATAAATGGCGACTCTTTTTTTTTTCTACATGTGGACCTCACCAGATAGGATACACAGGAATCAAATCGACTTATCTGTGGGAACAGACTATGGAAAAGCTCAATACCAGCAGTCAGAACATGGCCAGGGGCCGACTGCAGAATAGATCATCAATCGCTCATTTGCAAGTTCAAGCTGAAACTGAAGAAAACTAGAACAATTCCACAACAGTCAAAGTATGACCTAGAGTATATCCCACCTGAATTTAGAGACCATCTCAAGATCAGATTTGACACGTTGAACACTAATGACTGAAGACCAGACGAGTTGTGGAATAATATCAAGGTAATCACACATGAAGGAAGCAAGAGGTCATTAAAAAGACAGGAAAGAAAGAAAAGACTAAAATGGATGTCAGGAGAGACTCTGAAACTTGCTCTTGAACATCAAGTAGCTAAAGCAAGAGGAAGAAATGAAGTAAAACAGTTAAAAAGAAGATTTCAAAGGGCAGCTCTAGAAGACAAAGTATTATAACGACATGTGCAGAGACCTGGAGATGGAAAACTAAACGGGAAGAACACACTCTGCATTTCTTAAGCTGAAAGAACTGAAGGAAAAAAACAAGCCTCGAGTTGCAATACTGAAGGTTTCTATGGTGAAAATATTAAATGACTCAGGAAGCTTCAAAAGAAGATGGAAGGAATATATAGAGTCATTACAGCAAAAAGAATTTGTCAAAATTCAACCATTTTAGGAGGTACCATATGATCAGGAACCAATGGTACTAAAGGACGAAGTCCAAGCTGCACTGAAGGCATTGGTGAAAAACAAGGCACCAGGAATTGACAGAATAACAACTGAGATGTTTCAACAAATGGATGAAGCTCTGGAAATGCTTACTCGTCTATGCCAAGAAATTTGGAAGAAGCTACCTGGCCAACTGACTGGAAGAGATCTATATTTATGCCTATTCCCAAGAAAGGTGATCCCACCAAATGCAGAAATTATCGAACAATATCATTAATATCACATACAAGAGAAATTTTGCTGAAGATTATTCAAAAGCAGCTGCCGGAATATATCTACAGGGAGTTGCCAGAAATTCAGGCTGGATTCAGAAGAGGACGTGGAACCAGGGATATCATTGCTGATGTCAGATGGATCTTGCCTGAAAGCAGAGGTTCCCAGAAAGATGTTTACTAGTGCTTTATTGACTATGCAAAAGCATTCGACTCTGTAGATCATAACAAATCATGGATAACATTGTAAAGAATGGGAATTCCAGAACATTCAATCGCACTCTTGAGGAACCTCTATATAGATCAGGAGGCAGTCATTTTAACAGAACAAGGAGAAACTCCATGGTTTAAAGTTGAAAAGGTGTACATCAGGGTTGTATCCTTTCATCATACCTACTCAATACGTATGCTGAGCAAATAATCCGAGAAGCTGGACTATATGAAGAAGAACAGGGCATCAGGATTGGAGGAAGACTCATTAACAACCTTCGTTTTGCAGATGACACAACTTTGATTCCTGAAAATGAAGAGGACTTGAAACACATGCTGATGAAGATCAAAGATCACAGCCTTCAGTATGGATTACACCTCAGCATAAAGAAAACAACATTCCTCACAACTGGACCAATAAGCAACATCATGATAAACAGGGAAAAGATTGAAGTTGTCAAGGATTTCACTTTACCTGGATCCACAATCAACATCCACGGAAGTAGCAGTCAAAAAATGAAAAGACACATTGCGTTGGGCAAATCTGCTGCAAACGACCTCTTTAGAGCATTGAAAAAGCAGAGATGTCACCTTGAAGACTAAGATGCACCTGACTCAAACCATGGTGTTTTCAATCACCTTCTATACTTATGAAATCCAGACAATGAATAAAGAAGACCGAAGAAGAATTGATGACTGAATTGTGGTATTGGAGAAGAATATTGAATATGCTATGGACTGCCAAAACAATGAACAAATCTCTCTTGGAAAAAGTACAGCCACAACGCCCCTTAGAAGCAAGGATGGCGAGACTACGTCTCACATACTTTGGACATGTTGTCAGGAGGGATCAGTCCCTGGAGAAGGACATCATGCTTGATAAAGCAGAGGGTCAGCGAAAAAGAGGAAGACCATGAAGGAGATGGATTGACACAGTGACTGCAACAATGGGCTTAAGCATAACAATGATTGTGCGAGTGGCACAGGACCAGGCAGTGTTTTGTTCTGGTGTACATAGGGTCGCTATGAGTCAGAACCGACTTGATGGCACCTAACAATGACAACAAAGTAGAACTAAAATATATATGGTTATATCTAATTTAAGTAATATAATTAGTACTTGTTGCATTTGGGGCCCTGGTGGCACAGTGGTTAAGAGCTTGGATGCTAATCAAAAGTTTGAATCCACCAGCTACTCCTTGAAAACCCTATGGGGCACTTTTACTCTGGCCTATAGGCCGCTATTAGTCAGAATCAACTCGAAGGCAAAGGGTTTGGTTTTGTTTACTCGGGAATTCTTAACTTTTCCTGTAAAGAACCAGATAGCAAATAGTTTAGACAGCAACTTTTAAGGCTTTACAGGCCACATGTCATCTCTGTAGCATATTCTTCTTTGTTTTCTTATAATCTGTTAAAAATGTAAAGACCATAATTAGCTCAAGGGCCATACCATGGGCCAGCATGCCATAGTCTGCTAACTTCTATATTATGTGTATAATCTATGAAAATATCTATATATTTCATATTACATTTAAATAATTAATATTATATTTACGTTGATAAGTTACAGATATAATTCTCTATGAACACCTTTTTTCTTTTCAAGGGCACCTGGGACATTAACAAAACTTGACTAAATAGTATACCAAAAAGAAATACTACATTTTTCCTAGAGCATTGGTTTTCAATATGTGGTCTGGGAGTCCCTAGGGACCCCCAAGATCCTTTCATGGAGTAAGGTCAAATCTAGTTTCATACAAATATAATATGTTATATGCCTTTTTCACTCTCAATCTCTCGCACAAGTACGTTGGGTTTTTCCAGACATTACATCAATATGCCATCTCGACTGACTGAATTCAGAAGCAGATATGAGAATCCAGCTGTGTTCTACTGAGCCAGACATTAAAGAGATTTCCAAAATGTAAAAAATGCTACTTTTTTTTTTTGGAAAATATGGTCATTTTTTCCTCAAAATGTGTTGTACCTTTTGTGCTAAGAGGTAATGGGTGTATTACTGATACTTTTAAAAGAATTAATAAATATATATTTTAAAAATCTTTCCATTTATTTTTAATATGGTAAATATTAATGAATATAACCATCATAAACCAAAGTTCCTTGGTGGTCTTCTATAATGTTTAAGAGTGTGAGAAGGTTTTGAGACCCCAAAGTTTGAGAACCACAGTCCTAGAGATAAGTGTACAGGCCATACTCTTTTACTACAATACGTTGTTGTTTTTAATTGCCATCAAGTAGGCTCTGAGTCGTGGGGATCTTACGTTTAACAGAATGAAACATTGACCAGTCCTGAGACATTTTCATGATTGTTGATATGGTCAAGTCTATTCTTGTGGCCACTGTGTATTTTGAATGCCTTCCAACCTAGAGGGCTCATCTTCCAGCACAATATCAGATAATATTCTGTTGTGACTCATAAAAATTTTATTTGCTAACTTTTGGAAGTAGATCACCAGTCTTTCTTTCTATTCTGTCTTAGCCTGGAAGTGCCTCTGAAACGTGTCCACTATGGGTGACCCTGCCAGTATTTAAAATAACAGTGGCATAGATTCCAGCATCACAGCAAAGTGCAAGTCACCACAGCATGAAAAACTAACCAATGCGGGTGGACAACACAATATATCTACACATTAATTAGATATGTTCCATTTTTTTTTTAATCGATAAATTTTTAGGCCTCTTTTCACACCAAACCTTTGGCATGTACAGATACAAAAACAAAGATAGTAATTACCCTCAAGGAACTCACAATCTAATTGGAGAAGAAAGACGTATTTTGTTTGTTTTGTTGTGCTTTAGGTGAAAGTTTACATACCAGGTTAATTTCTCATTCAAAAGTTCATACGCGTGTTGTTTTTGACACTAATTGCAAACCCCACAACGTGACAGCAAGCTGCTCCATTCCACCAAGGGTTACCTGTTTCCACTTGACCAGTTCCTATCACTTCCTGCCTTCTAATCCTGCTTTTGGACAGAAGCTGTCTACTTGGTCTCATCGTATATCTGGTTAAACTAAGAAGCATATTCCTCACATACTTTTTGTTTTGTTTTACAGTACTGTCTAATCTTTGTCTGGAGAGTGGGCTTCAGAAATTGTTTCAATTCTGGGTTAATAGTGCGTTCGGGGGCCATAGTTTCTCGGGTTCCTCAGGTCTCTGTCAGACATTAAGTCTGGTCTTTTTACATGAATTTCAGTTCTGTTCTACCTTTCTCTCCTGCTGTGTTTGGGACTGTCTGTGTGTTCCCTGTCAGGGCAGTCATTGGCGGTTGCCCAGCACTGTCTAGTTCTTCTAGGCTCAGGCTAGTAGAGCCTCTGATTCATTTAGTCCTTTAGTCCTTTGGGCTAATATTTTCCCTGTGTCTGGTTTTCTTCATTCTCCTTTGCTCCAAGTAGGATGGGACCAATTGATATGTCTTAGATGGCCACTCACAAACTTTTAAGACCCCAGGCACCACTCACCAAAGTGAGATGTAGAATATTTTCTTTATAAACTATGTTATGCCAATTGATCTGGATGTCTCCTAAAACTATGGTCCCCAGGCCCCAACCCCAGCTACTCTGACCCTTGAAGCATTTGGTTGTATCCAGCAAACTTCTTTGTTTTTGCTTTGGTCCAGTTGTGCTGACTTCCCCTGTACTGTGTGTTGTCCTTCCCTTCACTGAAGTTGATTCTTATCTACCATCTACTGATTTCCTTTCCCCCTCCCTCCCCATCCTTGAAACCATCAAATAATGCTTTTTTCTATGTTTAAGCCTTTTCTGGAGTCCTTATAGTAGTGGTCTCGTATAATATTTGCCCTTCTGTAACTGACTTATTTCACTAAGCATAATGCCTTCCAGATTCATCCATGTTGTGACATGTTTCAAGGATACATCATTGTTCTTTACAGTTACATAGTATTCCATTGTGTGTATGTACTATAATTTGTTTATCCATTCATCTGTTGATGGGTCTTTAGGTGGTTTCCATCTTTTTGCCACTGTGAATAATGTTGCAGTGAACATTGGTATACATATATCTATTCGTGTGATGGCTCTAATTTCTCTTGGGTATTTTCCTAGCAGTGGGGTTGCTGGATCATATGGTATTTCTATTTTTTGCTTTTTAAGAAAATGCCATACCATTTTCTGAAGTGCTTGTACCATTTTACATTCCCACCAGCAAGACATAAGAGTTCCAATCTCTCTACAACCTCTCCAACATTTCTTATTTTGTGCTTTTTGGATTAGTGCCAGCCTTGCTGGGGTGAGGTGGTATCTCATTGTAGTTTTGATTTGCATTTCTCTAATGGGTAGTGAGCAAGAGCATTTCCTCATGTGTCTGTTAGCCATCTGAAAGTCTTCTTCCATGAAGTGGCTGTTCATATTCTTTCCCCTTTTTTTTAATTGGGTTATTTGTCTTTTTGTTGTTGAGGTGTTGCAGTATCTTATAGATTTTAGAGATTAGACCCTTTTTGGAAATGCCATAGCCAAAATTTTTTTCCCAGTCTGTGGGTTCTCTTTTTACTCTTTTGGTGAAGTCTTTTGATGAGCATAAGTGTTTGATTTTTAGGAGCTCCCAGTTATTAGTTTATCTTCTGGTGTTTTAGCATTGTTAGTTATGGTTTGTATAATATTTATGCCATGTATTAGGGCCACTAGCATTTTCCCTGTTTTTTCTTCCATGATGTTTTTTTGTTTTAAATTTTCTATTTATGTCTTTGATCCATTTTGAGTTAGTTTTTGCATATGGTATGAGGTATGGCTCCTGTTTCTTTTCTTCTTTTTTTTTTTTTAACAGATGAATATCCATTTATGCTGGCATCATTTGTTAAAGAGACTGCCTTTTCTTCATTTAACAGAATTTGGGACTTTGTCAAATATCAGATGCTTATAGATGGTTGGATTTATGTCTGAGTTCTCAATTCTGTTCCATTGGTCTATGTGTCTGTTGTTGTCTCACTATCAGGCTATTTTGACTACTGTGACAGTATAATAGGTTCTAAGATATGTTTAATCTTTAAATAATGAACTATCACAGACCTGAAATTTCCTCAAAAAGAACCGTCCTCTATCACCATCAGTAACAAACCCTGGGCAAAAATCATCACCTCCCAGTATCCTTTTCCAAAGATTTCTGACATATTCAGTAGAGTTAGTCCATGTGGAATGAGGCAGAGTCTAAAATTCAAGTAAAAGGAAAACACGTAACTAGGATGTAGAGACAGAGAATAGGGAGAATAGGGAGTAGCTAACAAAGGATAAACCATGGGAGTTATATTAATTCAAGATGGGAAAGTGAAACCAAATGAGAAATCTTGATTTCATTTTTAATTGGATTAACTATCCTTCAACAGCCTTGCAAACGTTCACTTTCATTTTCAAAGCTCAAGGAAGTGATATTCATCTTAAGACCTAAGGCAGCTTTTAAAATAATCAATTGGAAAAGAAAAGAAAAGAAAAAGCCCCTAGATCTAATCAACTGCTAGCAGTTTAATGGCTTAGAAAACTGGTTGTTGTCATTGTTGAAAAATATAAAAATAAACGCATTATTTGTGGATTTAACTTCTTATTTTGTAAGTGAACCTTTCATCGAAGTATGAAATATACTCAGGAATGTATACAACTTAATGTGTGCAACTTGTGAATTTTTACAAAGTGAACAAAGCTGAATAACCGCCACCCAGAGCAAGAAACAGAATGCTACCATCACCCGTGAAAACCTCCTAGTCACTAGACTCTCTTTTCTCCCTAATAATCATTATTTCCACTTTTAACACCACGTATTAGTTGTCTCCCTTTTAGAAATTTATATAAATGGAATCATTCGTTATGTATTCCTTTGCTTCTGACATACTTTGCTCAACGTTATGTTTGTGAAATTCATCCGTGTCATTAGGTAATTATTGATTTTCATTATTGTTAAGTATTTGATGTACAAATATTTCACAATTTATTTATTCATTTTAGTTATTCATAGTAAGTTTTTTCCAAGCTTTCAGCTGTTACAGATAGTTCTGCCAAGAACATTCTTGAACATTTTTGTTTTCTTTTTTGGTGTACATTAGGCATATCTAGGAATGAAATTGCTGGGTCATGTGACTAGTATAAGTGGTAGATACTTCTAGTTCCCTAAGTGGTTACAATAATTTACACTCCACACAGAACTTTATGAGAATTCTAGTTGTTCCATTCTTCTCAACATTTCAGATTATCAGCTTTTTTAATTTTAGCCACTCTAGTTGGGATTTCATGGCATCTTCTTCTTGTTTTATTTTCCATTTCCCCTATGTTTGAGGTCAAGCACCTTTTTCCAGATTTTATTGGCAAATTAGATATCTTTTTTTGTGATGTTGTTGTTCATTACTGCATTTTTTAATTGAGTTGTCTGTATTTTTTTAATTGATTTATAGTTCTTCATATATGTTCTAAATATGAGTCTTTCATTAGATATATTCATTGCAGATATTGTCTTCACATCTGTGGGTTGCTTTTTTATTCTCTCAAGCATATCTTTTGATAAATAATTTTTTTTCTTTTAATGCAATCCAGCTAATACATCTTTTACATTTCACTTTGTATATTTTATTTAAAAACTCTTTGTCTCTCCAGAAATTACAAAGATAATCTCCTGTTTCCCAGAAATTGTATCATTTTACCTTTCATATTTAGATAACAATCTATTTGGAGTTGATTTTTTGTTTGTTTATGGTTTGAGGAAGGGTTCAAGAATCATTTTTTCCTATTTAGAAATTCAACTGATGAGTATCATTTATTGAAAAGACTGTTCATTCACTCTGAAGTGCCATATTTATAATAAAATAGGTGTCCATATGTAGGTGTATCTTCTGAATTCTTTATTCTGTTTCATTTATCTAAACTTGAACCACTGCCACATGTATTAAATGTTCTCCCATTATATTAATTTTTAATGTGTTGGTATAAGTCTTTTCACTTTATTCTTCTTCTAGTTTATCTAAGATAATCTTATTCTTTTGCATTGTCGTATGAATATTAACTGTGACTCTGAGTATTCCTTCCATCTCCTTTGTATGCTTCCTGCATTTCAGATGGTAGCATATGATTAAGAAACAACGGTACCGAAAAAAGAAGTCCAATCTGCACTGAAGACATTGGCAAACAACAAGCCTCCAGGAATTGACAGAATATCGATTGAGATGTTTCAACAAAAGGATGCAGCACTGGGAGTGCTCACTCAACTATGCCAAGAAATTTGGAAGATAGTTGACCAACCAGCTGGAAGAGATCCATATTTATGCTTATTCTGAAGAAAGGTTATCCAACAGAATGCAGAAATTATTGAACAATATCATCAATATCACATTCAAGGAAAATTGTGCCGAAGATAATTTAAAAGCGGTTGCAGCAGTACATCAACAAAGAACTGCCAGAATTTCAAGCTAGATTCAGAAGAGAACATACAAGGAGGGAGATCATTGCTGATGTCAGATGGATCCTGACTGAAAGCAGAGAATACAAGAAAGATGTTTACCTGTGTTTTATTGAGTATGCAAAGGCATTCAACTGTGTTTATCATAACAAACTATGGGTAACATTGCAAAGAATAGGAATTTCAGAACACTTAATTGTGCTCATGAGGAATCTGTATATAGACTAAGAGGCAGTCCTTCAAACAGAACAAGGAGATAATGCCTGGTTTAAAGTCAGGAAAGCCGTACATCAGGGTTGTACTTTTTCAGTATACTTATTCAATCTGTACTCTGAGCAAATAATCCAAGAACCTGAACTGTACGAAGAAGAACGGGGCATCAGGATTGGAGGAAGACTCATTAACAACCTTTGATACCCAGATGATACAACCTTTCTTAATGAAAGTGAAGAGGACTTGAAACACTTACTGATGAAGATCAAAGACTACAACCTTCAGTATGGATCACACCTCAACATGAAGAAAACAAAAATCCTCGCAACTGGACCAATAAGCAACATCATGATAAACAGAGAAATGATTGAAGCTGTCAAGGATTTCATTTTACTAGAATCCACAATCAACATCCATGAAAGCAGAAGTCAAGAAATCAAAAGATGCGTTGCATTGGGCGAACCTGCTGTAAAGACCTCTTTAAAGTGTTCAAAACAAAGACATCACTTTGAGGACTAAGGTGTGCCTTACTCAAGCCATGGTGTTTTCAATCACCTCATACACATTGGAAAGCCAGAAAAGGAAAATAGAAGAAGAACTGACACCTTTGAATTATAGTGTTGGCAAAGAATATTGAATATCCCATGGATTGCCAAAAGAATAAGCAAATCTGTCTTAGAAGAAGCACAGCCAGAGGCTCCTTAGAAGCAAGGATGGCGAGACTTCATCTCCTGTATTTTGGATATTTTACTGGGAGGGATCAGTCCCTGGAGAAGGACATCATGCTTGGTAAAGTAGAGGGTCAGCGAAAAAGAAGAAGAGCCTCAATGTGATGGATTGACACAGTGGATGCAACAGTGGGCTCAAGCATAACAACGATTATGAGGACAGAGCAGTGTTTCATTCTGTTGTGCATAGGGTCACTATGAGTTGGAACTGACTAGACAGCACCTAACAACAACAACATGAATGTTTGGATTAATTTGTCAACTTTCACTAAAGTAAAAAAGCTGCTGAGATCCTGATTGGGATTACATTGAATCTGTAGGTCGATTTGGGGAAATTGGCATTTTAAAAACAATACCCAGAATAGCTCTTCTAATTCATGAGGAGTGTTTATTATTCCATTTATTTAGGTGTTCCTTTTATAGCTCTCAGTAATGTTTTGTGATTTACTACATAGATTTTATGCATCTTTTGTTAAATTTATCCCTAAATATTTGATGTTTGGTGATGGCAGCATAAATGTTAACTTTATCATTAAATTTTATTTTCTAATTCTTTATTTGGGAATTGTTTATCAAGAAATATCATTGATTTTTGTATATTTTATTCACAAGCTTGCTGTATTCATTTAGTAAATATGATATTTTATCACAGAAAAACTGGCACCTAATTTGATTTCACTATATTCAGAGAATATTTTATAGATGAGTTCAATATTTTGCAATTTTTTTGAGCACTACTTATGGCCCTGCAATTCACTGATTTTGGTGAACATTCCAACATTTAGATAAACAACCTATTTCAAGTCCATTTGAAGAAAATCAGCATAGTACATAGTTGTAGTATTAGATTTTACAGTGCTGGACAAGAAAATGTGCAAATTAACACTTAGCTTTAATAATTTCTATAAATTGAGCACTCGTGCCACTTAAAATATTAATCCCCTCTAAGTGGTTTTAGAAGCCCTGGTGGCACAGTGGTTAAGAGCAAGACTGCTAACCAAAAGGTCGGCAGTTTGAATTCACCAGCAGCTCTTTGGAAACCTTATGGTGCAATTCTACTGTATCCTATAGGGTTGCTATGAGTCAGAATCGACTCAGTGGCAATGGATTTGGTTTTGGTAAGTGGCTTTAACAGAGAAAATAAATCACATATGTTCAAACAGTGTTCTTTTCAAGCCTGTGGTTGTTATTTCATAATCTTCAAAGTCTTTTTCAGTTGTATGACTTTGACCTAAAACTCTGTTTCTGATATGAATCCATTTTAATTAAATCCTAAATATAAATGGACATGATGAACTATAGAAATCAGACAGTCCTACCCCTTAGATGGAGCCAGGCCATCTGTCTCTCGTAGTACAAATTCTTCATTCAAAATACTTATTTTTTATGTTTTCTGGAGTTGTAAATGCATTTGTCAAATACCTGTAAATTTCAAATAAGAATGGCCTTAGGGTAGCATCTGATGTAGTTCTCTTATCCAACTAGATTCTTTTTTTTTTTTTGGCCAAGCTCTTTTAAATAAAATGAGATGTAATACAAGCGTATGAGACTAATCTTTTAAATTCATATCCACTGAAATATTCAACTATGTGTTTCTGTGTAAAATGAGAGTGTAACTGACATCATCTTTATGTGATAGTCATCCTCTATTTGTCTGAACCTTGAACAATCTCCCTCTATTTTCACTGCCTTCTTTACACCTTGCCTCTTCCCTGACTTTCCAATGACATGAAGTCTTCCATAGTTTTTTCTTAGTCTGGCTGGTGTCCCATAGAGAGAGTGAGTTACTTGCAATGGGTCTTAGAAAGGCAAGGATTTGTTTAGATGCCCCCTTAGCTTTCCCCTCATGCCTCTGTGATTTTTCCCATAGGAGAAATTTCAATTATACAAATGTTCTTGGATCTCTAAAAGGAATTTATCAATCATCTCATTTCTTCACAGATACAGAACTACATTCGTAGGACCTCAACAGGTTGCTATAAAAGAAGATTGGTACACATTGAAGGTCACATGGAGCTAAGGAGCTCAGGAATCTTTCTCTTACCAACTCTCTTCGTGGTAAGAATTTCTGCCATTTTGATTAGGGAGCACTTTGCCTCTGCAAATGCATATTTTTAGTTCCTTGCCCTATTATTTAATTTGATTGGAAGAAAAGGTTTTGTAAGGACTCAATCTTTCAATAAACTCTTAGGTGAATTGACTGGCCTTCCTAGTTTTTTTTTTTTTTTTTTTTTTAGAATTCCCTTTTTGTGACTACAGGGAAGGGTATAAAATCCACTGGCTATCCCAAGCTTTTTCAATACAGTCAGCATGGGAGTGGGTATGCAATTTCAGCCTGACCTCTGGATTTCCTGACCAGTTCTTTTCCAATTGACTCCAAAAGTTAGTTTTCCAAGGAGGGCCCCAAATTTCATAGGAATAATTTCCTCAGATATTTTAAAAGTAGAAGTGATTCATAGTTTTTTTTATATTTCAGATTTAACATGGGAAATTGCTTTCTACAACTTTCTCTGTAGCTTTGCTCCATTTTGTCTATAATAACCCAGTGTTCTAAGGCATTGATACCAAGTTAGAAGTTTCTTTAAAAAAAATTTTTTTGTGTGTGTGATATATATCACTAAATCAACTTCATACAAAACATTTTGAACATCTATGGAGAACAGACAGCCCTATAAAATTAGGAGCTTAAATGAAAATATTCTTGTAATGTAAACACCACCTCCTTTATTGCTCTCTCTTCGAATTTGGGTTCTTAAGCAAATATGCTTTATTAGATCCATATCTCAAGAGTAAATAGCCTACTTGTTACACATATTGTAAGTTACTGTTTCCTCAGCTTTCTTCCAAAAAGGAACTTCAATACCCAAGACTAACATTCATCAACCAACCCGGTTTTATAGGAATATAATCTATCAGTAGTGTGGAAGTTTCCTCTTGTGGTTAGACTATTAACATGTTAGAAGTATGGCCACCAATGAATTATTTTGACCTGGGGCTGACTTAATCCTACAGTATCAGGAAACCAGTGACTAATGAACCATTTCTTCTCACAATTTGCTGATTATGGGAGAAACAGGGCCTCATTTTCTTGCAACTTGGCAAAGCCCATTGCTTCAGTTTGGTTTGGATTTATTTGGTCATTGACATTGACTTGTGGACCACTGGGAATTTACATAAGATTGGCAAAAAAAAGTTTGCTCATATGAAAGAAACTTAACTTTTTTTAATTGTTCAGGGAGGGAGAAGGAGGCCTAATAGAACTCACTGAAGGTGGGAGGGTTGGAGGGTCCAATGACTAAAGCTCTCCCCAAAAGTCATTCCTCTCTTCTGACATTGAATCTGTGGAGCTTAAGTTTTTTTCATATAAAATACATGGAAGAAGAAGTACATATTAAATACTAATGGGCTCTCAATGTATCATGATGGCATGTTACATTTAAAATGGTGCCATGGGAGAGTGAAATGAGAAAGCCAGTTAAAATGCAGCTCCCAGGGAAAATTAACCGCTAATACCTTAGAGTATGTATTGTATGTAATAAATTAACTTCTCTTCCATGATACAGAATTGTACTAGCGCATACCATCCTTGGGAGACTTGAAAAAAAATGTCACTCAAATAATTTTCTGTGTTCTGTGGTACACATGAGGAACCCCAGTTGAAAAAGATGACCTAAGCTATTAACCGTTTTTCAAGCTTTTAAAATTCAAAACATATTACCAGGAAATGAAAAGTTCAACATGATTGTTTTGTTTCATTAAATACTAAATAGAAAGCTCTCTATTAACTGTTTTTTTCATGCCTCTAAAGACGTTAAAATCAATTAAAGACATATTATATCTTCAAAGACTTCTGATTTTATTTTATTCTATTACAATTCATTATATTTGTGCCTAAGTGTTTTAAATTATTTAAAAAAAAAAATCATGATGGTATTTTAGAAAAGTCCAGACCAGTGTATTTTGAAAGGCTGTTTTTTTGGAGTTGACGAAGGAAAGGTGGATTCCTAAGAATTTTGGAAAAAGTTAAAAGAGTCTTAAATCTGATTTTAAGCTCCTCTTTGGGAAAGACAAGTTATTTTATATTAGGTAGCTTTTCTTTTTCAAGTGAAGCCACAGACATTTTTCCCAGAAAGTAAAATGTAATACTGATATCTTTTTTTCTACCTTTGAGGGCTTTTTCATTTTACCAGAACTTTAGAATACCTGGTAAAATTCAACCTTTTTGGGTTAAGAAACTTAAGCTGACATTGCTCTCCCAGTACCACTGAGAGCAGCAAGACTGGTAGTCATGGTTCTTTAGAGAAATGCTATTATCTTCTTTATTAAACCACCAGCTCTCCCAGTCTCACTCAGAAATAATATCTGGGAGCATCCTTCACCAGGACACTAGTTACTGCAATGGCTCACCCTCCAATGTGTTCATAAACTTTAATTTGTTTGGAAAGGTTAAAATGAATATGAAATATGAAAAAGATACTTAATCCTCTTGATGGTTCTATGTATTACAGTAATGTCTTATAAACTCTCTGAAAATAATGGGGCCTCCAATTTATTTCTTTTGGTTTCCAAGCCAAATTGTGAAACTCTTGGATTGGTGACATACAATCTCCTATTAGCTACCTTCAACAGCCTGCTGCTAAAATGTAATCAAACGCAGGAAACTTAGTGGAAACCAAGGAAGGCCACTTGGGTGGTCTTACACTGCACTGGCGAGGTGGACTGTTCTAATTCAGATTACTGATCCATTATAAACCCATAGAAAGTGACTCTAATGTTAACTATAACACCCTTCTCTCCTGAAGAAAACACATTCAATTTACAAAGTAGTCCCACAGACACACACGTATACAAAACTTGGAATTCTTATGAAAATAAGCAACGCAATTTCACTTAGTTGGACCATCAGCAAGTTAGTGATTTTGTGGTTTGACCTTCGTATGGTACATCAATCATGGCAAATCTCTTTCTCTCTCCTTTCCAAGTAAAACCACTACTTCCCACGCAACATGTCATTACCATCACAATAGGATCTGCTGGGTAATAGAGTTTGGATTCTATCCTTAACTTTAAAGCCTTATTTGAAATCACAGCTTCCTTCCTGTTGCAAGTCAGCTTTAAAACAGATTTCTAGTGATCTTGGCTGATCACTCTTTCTTTTCCTTTCAGTTTTTGGTTCTATTACCTTGCAAGTCAGTTTGGATTTGCTGTTTTCCCACAAGAGACGAGTACCATCATTTTTCTATGTCTTTCTTAAGATAAGGAAAGAAGAATCAGGAGAATGGAAATAAAGTGCCCATGGTTCCATGGGACAGGCATTTAAGTGCTCGATCTAACAGAAGCATAATTTGTATTTACCCAACTTGATGACAATCTAACCCCAGTAAATGTACTAAATCATACGAATAAGCATTAAACCATCAGAAACACTTTAAAATAATGTTTGTCATCAAATTGAAAATATAAATTTTTATATTGAAGATAAGTAAAGGTGATTCTACACAATGCAGAAATGATCAAACAATGTCATTGATATCACATGCAAGTAAAATTATGCTAAAGATCATCCAGAATCAGCTGCAGCAGTACATTGACAGGGAGCTGCCAGAAAGTCAAGCCAGATTCAGAAGACACGGAACAGAGGAATATTATTGTTGATGTCAGATGGATCTTGGCTGAAAGCAGAGAAAATACCAGAAAAATGTTTACTTGTATTTTATTGACTATGCTAAGGTATTTAACTGTGTGGATCATAAAGAATTAACATTGCAGAGAATGGGAATTCCAGAAAACTTAATGGTCCTCATGAGGCAACTGTATATAGATCAAGAGGTAGTTGTTTGAACAGAACAAGGGGATACTACGTTTTTTAAGTCAGGATAGGTGTATATCAGGGTGGTATCCTTTCACTGTACCTATTCAATCTGTATACTAAGCAAATAATCTGAGAAGCTGGACTATATGAAGAAGAACATGGATCAGGACTGGAGGAAGACTCATAAACTACCTGCAATACGCAGATGACACAACATTGCTCACTGAAGTACTTCAAAAGGACTTTAAAAGTAGTTAGTTGTAGTATTAGATTTTACAGGAGTGTTTATTATTCCATTTATTTAGGTGTACTTCAAGTACTCCAAGAGGACTTGAAGTACTTATTGATGAAGATAAAATACTACAGGCTTCAGTATGGATTACACCTTAACATAAAGGAAGCAAAAGTCCTCACAACTGGACCAATAAGCAACATCATGAAAAATGGAGAAAAGATTGAAGTTGTCAAGGATTTCATTTTACTTGGATCCACAATCAATGCCCATGGAAGCAGCAGTCAAGAAATCAAATGACATATTGCATTGGGCAAATCTGCTCTAAATGACCTCTTTAAAGTGTTAAAAAGCTAAGATGTCACCTTGAAGACTAAGGTGTGCTTGACCCAAGCCATGGTGTTTGCAATCTCCTCATATGCATGTGAAAGCTGGACAATGAATAAAGAAGACCCAAGAAGAATTGATGCCTTTGAATTATGGTATTGGTGAAGAATATTGAATATACCATGGACTACCAGAAGAATGAACGTATCTGTCTTAGAAGAAGTACAGCCAGAATGCTCCTTAGAAGCAAGGATGGCAAGACTTCATCTCGCATACTTTGGACATATTATCAGGAGAGACCAGTTCCTGGAGAAGGACATTATGCCTGGTAAAGTAGAGGGACATCAAAAAAGAGGAAGACCCTCAAGGAGATGGACTGAAACAGTGACTGCAACAATGGGCTCAAGCATAACTGATTGTGAGAATGGCACAGGACAGGGCAGTGTTTTGTTCTGGTATACACAGGGTCGCTATGAGTGGGAACTGACTTGATGGACCTAACCACAAAATATCTTATATTTAATATGACTATTCAGACAGTTGATTTTAAATTTAAATCCAAATCCAACATACTCTTGAGGGTTCCAACTATTTTCATACACATTAACAGACATTGGCAGGTACCATTATTTCAATTTTTGCAAGGAGAAATTAAGTGACCAGTTTTATACTTCTTGGCAGGATTCCAATGAGTAAAAATACCTTCTCCTCTAACTTCTTTTTTCCACTTCGTTTGATTTTACTCCTAAAATTCAATTAATTAGATATATATTCTGGTTTCGAAACATCTTTTAAATGAAACTAATCTGTGTCTTACAGCCTTTCAAGGAGGTTCTTTAGAAATTCATAAATTTAGATAATTTAGTTTAAGCAGATTTTTTTTCTTAATACAACATGAGATAATGACATTAACAATATTAAGTTTTGTATCTTAGCGGTTTCCACCTTGAAATTCACTTTTATATCAATTTTCTCATTAAGTTTCCAGCCTCATCCTGTGATATAAAAACTATTCACAACATTGTTTTTGATGTGTGTCTTAGTTTCCTCCCTCTGCTGTGACAGAAATACCACAAGTGGGTGATTTTAAACAACAGGCATTTATTTTCTCAACCATGGTGATTCTTTCCATGTAGGTAGTCCTGGGTGTTCCTTAGTTCCTTTGTAGACGGTCTTCACATGGCATCCATCTTCCCCCATGTGTGGTTCTTTGCCTTTTCTGGTCTTTTTATAACTCAGAAGTGATTAGATTTAGAACGCAGCCTATTTGAGTCTGATCTAATTTGCATAACAAAGGATATAATCCAAACATGATTATATCCACAGGTATAGGGGTAGGATTTCAAAATATATTGGAGGGGGTGGGGCACTACTTAATCCATAACAATATGGCACTGAAATTCTAAATTTGGTATAAGATGCGTTCGCTAGTTGAATCCAGGTCTTCTGGTTTCAAATACCATGTGCTTTCAGCTCTACCACAGAGCCTCAGTTCTGTCTCTTGCTGGGAAGAAAGGAGTTGTGGACAGGTGCAGAGAAGGTGATGATGTCTAAACCTGTTGCAACAAACAAATGGGAAGTGCAGACTTGGATGTGGCCACATAGTCTTGGGGCTGCTCCTGGCTATTCGTATGGCCTATGGAGAGTGGCCCTGTAAACTGAGATGGTTCCATTTTTTTTTTTTTTCTTCTCTATTTCACCTAGGAAAGCAAACAGACGCTTAATTTCCTCTGTCTTTTCCTCCTTGCCTGCCTCGTCTTTCCCAGGGAGTCTTGCACCACGGAACCTGACTTCAGTTTCACAGTAAACTAGATCAACTGTTTTTAAAGGAGATTTTTGTTGAATAGCCTGGAAATCTAACCAGCATTAGATTTAAAAAAAAAAAAAAAAAAATCCCCTTGGAAAGATGACTCTTAAATTCTAAATAATTGACTTACATGTATCTATAAGAATTTATTTTATTTCATCACAGAAAGAACCCTGCATATTAGTTACTTTCACTTTTTACTTAAAAGTATCTCAGCAAGGATCAGGGAAAACTAAAATTTCCAAGTAATTTTTCTGTAAAATATTTGCTTCCCAGCCATCCCCCCCCTCCTCTTTTTTCCTTTTTTTTTTTTCTTCTACTTGCTGGCTGACCTAGGATGTTTCCATGGCACCTGGTCCCATCTGCTCTATGCTGAACTCTTTCAAATGCAGGTATAAATTACTTTTTCAACACATTTCTGCTACTCATTCTATGACGTGCCCCAACCAAATATAAGTTTCTGTTGCCCTAAAAATAGATCTCCTACCATCTGGAGTCCTAAGTTTCTGCATTTTCTCTTTCACCTCGGAGCAACTCCAGCAGTCATAAAAGAACTTCACCTGATGTAATTGTGTCTGCTTCCAACTGCTTCTACCGCATTCTGGAGCTTTCGTTCTGAGTGAATAATTCTCTCGTGCTATCACCAGGCTTCCTGAAGGGATCAGATGCTCATTCATTTGGATATTTTCAAATCATCAAGAAAAAACTTAACAAATCCTGGGGCTGGATTTTCACTTTAGTCTTACCAGTTTATTAAGCTTCTTATAATATACATATGTAAACTAGCTCAAAAAGCTCTCAAATTAAAACCTCCACACTCCCTACAATTCTTAAAAGTAAAGTATGTGAAAGAGGCCAAGTAATTTTTTAAAGTTTTCATTCTACTAAAATGCATGAAAACCGAAGTGCATACTTAAGACCATGCTGGAATTTGCCTGTTTGCTAACAAAATGCATTATAGAAATTCCACAAAACATATAACATGTTTGCATTCAACAGGGCAAAGGGCAGCAAGGATACTGATACCAGATTTCAGAAAATTTCCCAAATTTCATGAATAACAAGGATGGGAAAATATATTTCAGAATGTTGAGTGTAGGTATTTTTCAACACTTGGCAAGTTCCAAGGTTGGCAAATTCCCCTTGATTCTTTTTGAGTAGTCCTCAGCTTTTCTTCCTGTGTCCTCTCTTCTTGTTCACAATATTTTTTGGGGAAACCTGATCCTCTCCACCAAATTCCCTCATTTCTGGAGTGTATATCCCTCAAATCTCATCTTCCAACTCTTCTGAATTCCAGACACAAATTTTCAGATAACTCCTCAGCCCCTGTCCTTGGGAGTACTGTGGCTTGTCAAAGGAAACTCCAATACATTTGCAGTCCCCGCCCTTTACCCCACCCCTACTGTCCCAGAAGTGCACTTGCTCCTGTGGCTCTGAACCAAGTGTATGGTCACACCCCCACATAAGCCACCACAGCTAAGGCCCACATAAGCAACTCTCTTCCTCCCATTTTCCAAAATCAAGAGATCAGGAGGCCCTATCAGCTGTATGTCCTTGATGGCTCCCTCATCTAATCTCTTTTTATCAACTAGGCGGGCTTCATTTCAATGGCTTCCAGCCTCTTCTGGCTTCAAGTTTCCATTCTGAAATATGGATTCAACTTTGCTTTTTTTCCCCTCTAACTAAAACAAACTAAAAATTCCTGAGCTTGGATTTCCCATATATTTTATAATTTGGCTACAATCTTTTTTTGTTACCTGGTCTTTTAAAACTCTCCAACCAATATCAACTTTCATATATAGTCCTGTGGTTGTCAAAATAGCCATGTTAGCATCACCTGGGAACTATAGGGTCGCTATGAGTCAAAAGAGACTCAATGGGAATGGGTTTGGTTTGGGGTTTTGGGTGAGGGGGAACTTCTTAGAAACCAAATTCTTGAACTCCACCCCGGATCTATCCATCAGCCCTCTGGCAGTGGGACCCAGCTATCTGTTGGGGTCGGGGGTAGTGAATAAACCTGCCAGGTGATCCTTATGCAGGCTAATGTTTTCAAACTACTGCTCTAGGCATAGAAGTTTATCATTTCTACAAGCCAGGGCTTCCAATCAGTTCATTTCATTCCAACAAGTTCCCAGGAAATTATACATAAGAATCACCTGGGGGGTTGATAAAATGTAGATTCTGATTCAGTATATCTGGGGTGGAAATACAATTTATTAGCAAGGAACTTGTTAGAAATGCAAATTCTCAACAGGGGTTCCAACCAGAATGAACCAGTTCAAAGTCCTGCTACAAACCTGCCACTTCCTTTCATACCGTCATACCTTACCCATTGCCGTGGAGCCGATTCCCACTCATAGTCACCCAATAGAACAGAGTAGAAATGCCCCACAGGGTTTCCAAAAACCAGCTGGTGGATTCAAACTGCTGACTTTTTGGTTAGCAGCTGACCTCTTAACCACTGCACCACCGGGGCTTCCTTCATACCTTAGTTTTAGGTATTTCCTTTTTTTTTTTTTTCTTTATCTGGAATGCCATTCTTCTGCTTAACTGTTTATGAATGCCTACTCGTTCTTCAGGAATCAGTTTAAAAATACCCACTTCTTAAGACTTCTCCAATTTCCCCAGGAAGAGCTAATTTTTTTTTTTCCCCCTCCAAGGTACTTTATATCTTTTCTATAGTATAATCTGACTTACAGTTAGTTAAAAATAGATTTGTTTCTTTTAATAAATTATGAACCCCATGAGAGCTCCAAAGTTGATTTTCCTTAGTAAATGCTAGCAGGGAAGGAGTTGAATCTTACTTAACAACCATCATAAGTACTCAATAAATAAAAATCAAATTAATTTGATTATTAATATAATCCTTTACTCTGTATTCTGTGATAAAAAAAATAAGGCACTTACTAATCCAATACCATTTATATAATTTTGGTTTTAAATATTTGTTTCATAAGACATTTTAATGGGAATACATGAAAAATATTACATTCAAAGACTGTAGTGGTATGCGCAAGCAACCGGTTCATACAAAGGTTGAACAGAATAATTTGCAAAATTTCTGAACTAGAATTTATGACCCATTAAATTTAAACTCTTAAGAATTATTCTCAAGATAATCACATTATAAAATAAATAAATATGATTTGGTAAACATAAAATTTATTCCTTCCAGAGTTTTGATTCTAATAGCTTTAGATATTTTCTTAAATTTGAAGAAAATTGATTTTTTTTCTGACAAAATCTATGATCTTTTTTACCATCTCTTATTAAAGAAAAACAATTGTTAATGATTCACATATGGGATTGTTTCTGCTATTATTTTTAGGGTATAGCTTCCAGATTAATAACCAATAAACATCCAAAAGAAACATAAATTGGAAAGTTTATTATTGAATAATTCTATGGCTAGCTTTATAACTACTTGGCTATGTAGCCTCATAATTCAAAGATCTGAAAATAATGCAAAAAAAAAAAAAAAAATAGTATCTTCCATGAAGGCAAATAGCATTTAATTGTGCTACTCAGAAGCCATTTTCATATCATTTAACTGATTTAATTATTGTAATAACACTTTTAGTCTCAGAAAGTATTTATTTTTCCTGTTTTACAGATAACTGAACTCTGGTCTGAATTCAAAGTTCTGGGCCAAAGACATGCAGCTAGTAAGTTCATTTATTTACTTGTCTGTTCGTGGTCTTCAAAGTGTATACTGAATGTTGACTACAAAAGAGACATCGTTCTTTGTACTGAACATTCCCTAACTCCAAGGAGCTTACCGTCCAGAAAGGCGTATGGGTCATGAGCATGGAGTGATGAGCACTTTGATGGACAGAAGGATAGCTTCCTAAGAAAACTAAAAAAAGAGACACATGATCTAAACCAAACCCATTTTTCTCGAGTTGATTCTGACTCATACAAGCATTTAACGAAAGCTTATTGGACATAGGAGCTACTCAGAAGGAAGGGAGGGGAATAAGGAGGAAGAGGTTCTAGATAGACTAACCAGCATGTGTGTGGGCATGGGCTGTCTATTCAAGTAGGTTAGTACTGTTGGAGCAAAGAGTGAGATGGAAAGGTTTAGGCCTGAAATAGACATTTGGAAATTATCAAAGTAAAAATGGTAACTAGAACTATGGGGTTGGGGGAGGTTAAATTACCCAGGCAAAGTGTGTTGAGTGGGAGGAGAAGCTGTTCAGGAATGGAACCCTGGGAAGCACTGACAATGAAGGAATTAGAGAGGACGACTAGACAGAGAAAGATGCTAGGGAGTGGCCAGAGGGGTGGGAAGAAACTGAAACCAGAAGAACACTTTAAAGAACAGGATCATCACTGCCAAATGCTGTGGAGAGGTTAAGTGAGGACTAAAGAGTATGCTACGATGGAAGAAGAGATGGCTATCCCTCCGCAGGTGAATGTGCAGACGGGAGGGAAAGAAGCTGATGGAGTTCCCAACCGAAGCTTCTATTTTCTCAGCAAAGTAGGAGGCAAGACCATCTGCTGAAAGTGAGGGGCTGTGGGTGGGGTGAGAGGGCTGAGGAGGTGAGAGGTTGGAAATAACCACTGTGAAAAATGGTAGCATGAACTCACCACACACTTGGAATTGGGGACAACAGTGAGGACTTAGTTTGAGGTGGAAATTGTGAATATTTAATGCATCTGATCTGTGAAACTGTAAGATTTATCTCCAGCATGACATAGAAGCAGCAAAGGTGAACGGTTTATTGTCATGGACTTAGGCTTTTGCACAGAGGGTGTAAAAAAAGGATAACAGGCCAACAATCCAGATGAAATAGAATCATGGCCTGAACTACAGTGAAGTGGGTGAAGCAAATACAGTACACAAAATGTTAGGAGTCACTTACTCTCAGGGTGCTACAAGTGACTAGAATAAATGTGTTGAAAATAATGAAGGAAGACAGCTGTAAGAGTGGAGGATTACAGTCAGAGAAAGGAGCTTCAGATGACAACAGAGACTCTAGTTCTGTCAAGGAGAGGGTGATTGGATGAGGATGAAAATATTTCAAATTACGGACATAAAAGAGGTGGATGTGTTGACTTTGCAGGCCCTGAAGCCACCTGAGTTGATGGCAGGAATGGAGAAGAGGAAGGCTGTGAACCTGGCCTCAAAGACTGCAGTGGATAAGGACAAGAACTAGGAAGTCTGTCCACAATGGTAAGAAGCTTCTACCTGGACAACAGGATCTCAAGTGAACAGGGACAGTATATAATAGAAGAGTGATGGGTGCAGTAGCAGAAAGGAAAGGGAAGCTGATTGATACCATCACTTAATTGAGTTTTATGTGGGTCATGGGAATCTGAGCTGTTTTGAAGGTCATGGCGCCTCCAAAGCCAAGTCAACATGCTTGAAGCAGGGAGTTAGTGGGACAAGCAGTAAAGAGATTACCAGGTCAAAGAGAACTGGTTACCACGAAACTGTGGTTCCAAGGGCACAGTGGCAAGGAATGGAAATCAGTGAAAGGATGAAGAGCAAAGCGGTAAGGGTGATATTGTGGAAGAGGGTCCATGACCAGATAGATAGAGGTCCTCACAGTTTAGTGACTAAATCCAACAAGTGAATAATTAAATATGCTACAGTGGTGTGTGTATTTGGGTTTATAATGCTTCAGATGAAGTCAGAAAAATCATAGTTGTTCCCAAAGGGCAAAGACAGAGCCATGGTAATAGGAAACACTGTATATATTTAGAATGTCTTATCTGCAAGAAAAATTCACTCTTTTGAAAGGGTGGTGACTTCAGTGGTTACTTAGTCAAGAAACTGAAACCCACAGAAATCAGGGAATGAACAGAGCCTGAACAAGAACTGTAGAATCTACACATAAGTATTCTGACGATTAGATCCTCTCCCCCCACCCCTCCCAAGACACTGAGCTGTCAGGAAAGAAAATACACCATTAGCCATCTGACAGAGGCTCGGGGACAAATAAATGCAGAAAGGAACCAAGAAGATGGAACCTCATCCTGTGGAAAGGGGTGAGGCCCTCCTGCGGGAGGAGGTGGAGTTGCTGAACCTGAAGACAGATTCATGTGCTATATGGGGTGGACTGAGACAGGCCAAGAGTGGAAGCCCTGTCCTGAATTTATACCTTCTCGTAAGGGCCACTAGAAATTACTTTCCCTTGGGTTTTGCCTAAATGAGTTAGAACATTAATTTCTGTTCCTCTTACTTTAGAACGTCCTGTGTCCTTTAAGAATAGTCCGTTTCTAGCCTTTTAAGAAAGAGATTTTCATATGAAATGGAACCATAAATTTACTTTCATTTTACTCGGATGTGCCCCCCCCCCCCCCAAAAGGATCTCCTTTTCTTTTCAGTCTTTGAAAGGCGGGGGCGGGGAGGGGGATGGGGAGCATCTAAATTTCAATTCAAAGCCATGCAAAACAATAGATTTAACCCAATGCAATAGTTAAGCAGTCCCTTTAACATGGATAAATGCAGCACCCCTTTCGGTAAAATGCATAGTCTCTCAGGTTCTCTCTCCTTACCCTGTTTTCTCTCCAAAATGGTATCTGGGTTTTCAGCGTGGCTTAAATTGACCCCTAATGATGGAATTAAAGAAGTTTTCAGATCTGCATTGGATGCCCATGGACTCTTCTGGGTGTTTGCACAGTCCTGTTCTAAAGGGAATGGCTTAAGTAACAACCAGATTGGTGACCTCTCAGGAAGGACTGGTCCCTCTGAGTTTCAGGATAACGATCTGGCATCTATTGCCAAGATGCATAGTCATAGCCATTCACCTCTACTCTGGAGTTCCCACCACTGGCATCTGCTTTAGCCAGATTTCTAAGCTCTGCATATTCCCTGGCACTTCCAGCAACTCCATGTCTTCTCAGAGCACACAAAACCTCTGACTTCTTTCTGTCCTTTGTAGACCTTGGAACCCAGGAGAACTGCCTTAGACTCACCTGTCTACCCATCCTCTACACCTGTAGAAATGGCTGTTTTCAGGGCTTCAGAGTTAACACTGGTCAGACCTTAGAAAACATGCCACTATCACAGAAGCCCTTTTACTCCTTCAAAGCTAACTTGTTTCTAACAGCCTAGATTAGTTTTCTGGCTTTTGTACCTTATATGAACTACATCATACACACACCCTTTGGGGTATGGCGTGTTTCACTCAACATTATTTGTTAGATTCGTCTGTATTGCTAGATGTAGATAGTTAATTATCATTGCTATAAGTGTACATTGTGTATAATTTAGAGTTTTAAATCTGAGGTCCAGGAATTGAGCAATGGGTTTGGAAGAATACAAAATCAGCCAGACCCATTTTTTCTGCTCCAGAGTCGATAAAAATTTCTTTGGCCTAGGAGTTGGGGGTGGGTCAAGAAAGAGTTTGATTCTAATATGGACCCCTGAGAAGAGGGCTGAGTCCCAAGTAAGGAAGTTGGAGGAAGTGGGTGGAAATATTAGAACTACAGATAGATTTGGCAACAAGCATGCCTGGGGCCTCTTTCCTTGGCATGACCCCAGTGTTCACCACATCGTGGGTTTCACTGTACCTTAGTGTTGCAATCTTTCATAATGTGGAAAATCTAACTGTAGAGCTCGCATTTTTATGCTGTGTTCTTATTTCTCACTGTAGCACAAGAATATCTTTATGATTACCTCAGCCTCTCTTTATCCATTTGAAAATACTGGTTGTGAACCCTTTTGGCCAAGTGGATTTAACTACAATAATTCTTTCCTCAAAAGCTTCCAACCATCTTCTCTACCAAACACAAATCTAATTCTTAGATTTAAGAATATTGCTATATGAACCCCTGAATAAGTAAATCATTATTGAAAAAGAAGAACAAAGTAGGAGGCCTCAGACTTCCTGATCTCAGAACCTATAACACAGCCACAGTAGTCAAAACAGCCTGGTACTGGTACAAAGACAGACACATAGACCAAAGGAACAGAATCAAGAACCCAGATGTAAATCCATCCACCTATGGATACCTTCTCTTCTACAAAGAGTCAAGATCCATTTAATGGGGAAAAGAAAAATCCCTTCAACAGTGTTGATGAAACTGGATATACATTTACAGAAAAATTAAACAGGATCCATACCTCTCAACATACACAAAAACCAACTCAAAATGGATCAAAGACTTAGATGTAAAACCTAAAACGTAAAGATCATGAAAGACAACGTAGGGACAATGCTAGGGGCCCTAATCTACGGCATAAGTAGAATACCAAGCATGACTGAAAATGTACGGACTCGAGAAGATAAACTAGATAATTGGGACCTCCTAAAAATTAAAGATTTATGCTCATGAAAAGACTTTACCAAGAGAGTAGAAAGAGAACCTACAGACTGGGAAAAATATCTTTGGCAATGATACATCTGATAAAGGCTTAATCTCTAAAATATATAGAAAACTTTTAACAACTCAGCAACAAAAAGACAACCCAATCACAAAGTCGGCAAAGTACATGAACAGACAGTTTACCAAAGAGGACATTTAGGAGGCCAAAAAATACATGAAAAGGTGTTTGCAATCATAAGTTATCACCAAAAAAAAAAAAAAAAACCCAAACCTGATTGCTGTCAATTCTGACTTATAGTGACACTATAGTGACCCTATAGGACAGAGTAGAACTGCTCCCATAGAGTTTCCAAGGAGTGCCTGGTGGATTCAAATTGCCAACCTTTTGGTTAGCAGCTGTAGCACTTAACCACTATGCCACATTAGTCATTAGGGAGATACAAATCAAAACTACGATGAAATAGCATCTTACCCCTGCAAGAATGACCCAGATCAAATAAATAAGTGCTGATGAGGTTGTGGTGAGACTGGAACTCTTATATAGTGCTGGTGGGAATGAAAAATGGTAACCACTGTGAAAAACGATATGGAGAGCTTCCTTAAAAAGCTAGAAATAAAAATACCATATGATCCAGCAATCCCACTCCTAGGAATACATCCTAGAGAAATAAGAGCTCTCACACGAATAGACAAATGCATACCCATGTTCACTGCAGCATTATTCACAATAGCAAAAAGATGGAAACAACTTGCGTGCCCATCAACCAACAAAGTGATGAGCTATGGTACATACAATGGAATACCACATGACAATAAAGCACAATGATGAATCTGTGAAACATCTCACAGCGTGGATGAATCTGGAGATATTATGGTTAGTGAAATAAGTCAATCACAAAAGGACAAATTTTGTATGAAACCTCTATTACAAAAAGTCAAGAAAAGGTTTACACACAGAAACAAACAATCTTTGATGGTTACCAGGGAGGGAAGGGGTGGGGAAATCACTATATAGTAGACATGTGGTAACTTTGGTAAAAAGAAAGGCAATACCCAATATAGGGGTAGTCAACACAACTTGACCAAGGCAAAGGAAGACCAAGGCAAAAGCAACAACAGTAAATACTTAACATATATAACCCTAAAACAACAGTAAAAACAAACAATAATTTACAGGCACATACACAGGTAGACATGTATGCTGAATAGGAGTAGAAGGGAGTATAGAGTATACATATACAAAAAGAATATATATATATACACACACACACATATAGATTTGGCTGTGGATAGTTTTGCCCACATATTTGTATGTGCAGTATGCATATTCATATATATAGTAGAGCACACAGTGGGCACAATCATAGGAGCTTTCTAGACACAACCAAACACCTCACAGCACCAAGTTGCTGAGGATGACACCATTCCTCCCAATTTTCCATTCCTGGCATAGTAAACCGTATGATTATTTGATTCAAAATGGCCAATAGCAGTCCATTTCATCTCATTAATGCCTAGAGTATTGACGTTTATGTGTTCCATTTCATTTTTGATGATTTCCAATTTTCCTACATTTGTAGTTCATACCTTCCACATTCTGATTATTAATGGACGTTTGCAGCTGTTTCTTCTTATTTTGAATTGTGCCACATCAGCAGATAAAGGTCCTGAAAGCTTCATTCCATCCACATTAAGGTCAACTCATCTTTGAGGAGGCAGCTCTTCCTCAGTCATATGCTGAGTGCCTTCCAACCTGAGGGGCTCATATTCCGGCACTATATCAAACAATGTCCTGCTGCTATACCTAAGGATTTCACTGCCTAATTTTTTCAGAAGCAGACCACCAGGTCCTTCTTCCTACTGTATCTTAGTTTGGAGGCTCGGCTCAAACCTGTCCACTATGGGTGACCCTGCTGGTATTTGAAATACCGGTGGCATAGCTTCCAGTATCACAGCAACAAGCGAGCCACCACAGTGTGACAAACTGACAGACACATGGGGTCAAGGGGACCTAAAGTGTGTAATTTTTATTTCTTCAAGTTCTCATTAGAACCGTTTGAATGCAGGAGTTAGTCTGCAAAATCTTTGGAATGGTAATCAGAAATTTTAAAGTAAGGGTATGTTTTCCTTTAAGCAAATATGAGTAAGGGTAGGGTACATGAGAATAGAGCAGTGTGAAAAGAATTGTCTCAAGAAGAGAGATTGATGATGAAAGCTAAAGAATTTAATTTCTTTAAATTAAATATTTTTATTCATAGATGGAAGTGGGAAACTCTAAATTGTAATCAACCCATCAACTAATTAGTATGTCAACACCCTTCCTAAATAATCAAAGACTTGAAGCCTTTCAATCAGATCACCACATCTTAATTCTGCTGTCCTTTTTTTTTTTAATTAATCACATGAATTTAACATTACCTTTATATTATCTTACACAGACAATATATGGTTAGATTTGCCTGTATTTTTCCTCATCATTATTTCTTATATCTCAGATCATTCTGGGAATTTTTTTTTTCTTTCTGTAATGCAATCTTCAGCAGTTCCTTAGTGTAGGTTTATTGGTGTTAAGTTCTCTTATTTTTTAATTCATCAGAAAATGTCTATGTCATGGCCATTATTGAAAATTCATTTTTGTCTGAGTATAGACCAACAGGTATTTTCCCTCAACATATTTTATACAGATAAAAATATGATTGCACTATTTCCAAAGTAGCTGTCAATCTAAATGTCATTTCTTATTGATGACCTATCCATTTACCCCTTCCCACAGCCTGTTTGTTACTGTTATACTATAGTAATACAATGATATGTGTAGGTACGGATGGATACCCTTTTACTTATACCTTGTGCTTTCTATAAACATGAATTTATCTTTCACCAGGTTTGGAAAAAAAAAAAAAACTCAGCCATTTTTCCTTCAAATATTGCTCCTCCTCCATTCTCTTCTTTTGGGGCCTCAATCGAAAAAGTATCAGACCTTATCATTCTTGTTCAATGCCTCTTAATATTTCTCACGTAGTTGACCTTGCCTCTCTGTGCTACATTCTATATAATCTATTCAAGATTTAACTAACAGCTTTTTTTAATTCTCTCTTTATCTGTGTCTAACCAGCTGTTTAATTCAGCAGTTGGGTTTTTTAATTTGGATTTATGTTTCAGTTCTAAAACTCCTTTTTGGTTATTTTCCCACCCAGTTTGGATGTTTGTTAATAGTCTCTTGTCCCTTGCTTATTTGTTAAATCTTAAATTGCATTTCATTAAACATTTCTTCATAATAATTGTGTAATATTTTATTTTACAGTATGATATTTTATCATAGTTTCAAGTTTTTCATCTGGTAATTCAGAACATTTGGAGATTTAGATGTATTGTTCGCAATTTCTGGTAGCCTCAATCATAGCGTCTTGTTTCATTCTCTGTGTGTTACATATAATTTAACGTGTCAGAATCCACAACATGGCCCTCAAGTTTCTCACAGGTTATATTACATTCAACATACATACAATGAAACAAGACACTATGATCACGACTAGCAGAAATTGTATGAGAATCTTGAGGCTGAACTTGTAGATAAAGAGCCCTGGCGGCACGATGGTTAAGTGCTTGGCTGCTAAGGAAAGGTGGACAGCTTGAACCCACCCAGCGGCTCTGCGGGAGAAAGACCTGGCAATTGGCTCTCAAAAAGATTACAGCCTACAAAACTCTGGTGGGGCAATTTCATTCTTTCACATGGGGTCTCTATGAGTTGGAACTGACTAGACAGCAGCCAGCAATGACAGCAACTGAAGATCTGGGCTTAATGGGGAATATTTGGGTTTAGCTTTTCCTCTCCAGATCAACAGAAGGCTTAGTCTTAAGATGCATTTCTGATGGAAGAATGTGTTTTCAGGGCAATCATGCATTTCTTGCTCACTGTTCACTACGTACCACTACCTGCTTACAGCTATCTACTCTGATTTCAGTTTTCTGGGTTTGCGTGTGTGCGTGTTTGGCTCTTGGAGGTTTACTTCATTTTCCAATGAGCCCAGAAATACACTTTAAATTATATGTGCAGTAATTTATGCAGAATCTTTTGGAGGGAGAGGCATGTCAGCATTACCTGGTATGTATTACCTATGAGTCCTGCACCCCCCGGTTTCCATCTCTGTAGGAATCATTCTCATGATGACCACCAAGCCTGTGATTATATCTTATCTTCTAAGTATGCTGGGAGGAAAATGAAAACACGGAATACAAGAGGATTCTTTATATACCGTAAGTTCAAGAACCTTCACCATCCTTGGTATTACGCCCTACATAAACTTTGAAAATACGGTAAACATATAGCCTTTGTGTGTGTTGTGTGCGTGAGGTGGGGAGGTGACATATCTTGTCTTTTATTTGTATCTATTTATTTATTTTTGCCATATGTTTTGACCGGAACATGCTATAAGTATGTGTATGTAACTTCAGATTATACTGAGCTGTGCCCCTCACCCCCATTAGCTTATATGGAGCTAGCAGAGATCTAAAAGTCCAGGATTTAAAATATTTTAACCACAGTTATTTTGCTATTGACTATAAGCAGTTTTGCTTCTTTTGTTAGTTTAAATCCATCGCTTTAGGCCTTCTATACCTTTTGAATCCCAATTCTGCCATATATATTATTATATTTGCACTACTTGCAAATATAATGAGAATGTCTTTTCGAGTTATTAGTAAAAATTTTGAACAATAGATGACCGAATTTAGAACTCTGCAACTCACCACATCAATGAATTGATCAAAGCCCTCTCCATCCTTCAAATGGTTGCAGTTAACACTGCTGTCAACCAGCCCACCAGCCACCATCTTATTGATAAGTGTAGCGTGTTAAATGTCATGCTGAATATTAAGACACAGAGCATTCAAGTCATTTCCTTTATCTAATCTGAAATCCACATAGAAAAGGGAGATGAAACTAAGTTTGCAGAAGATGTTGCTGGGAATCGGCGTTCATCCTCAGGAGTCAATGTCTCCTTTTCTTATTGCACAAAAACTGCATATTCTGGGTATAAGAACAAGCATACAAATTTGTTGTTTCTACACTCTAAAGTCTTTTTTTCACACAGAGGACCCCAGGGAAAGATTAAGTTTGATATCCTAGAAAATGACAATATTTCCATAGAATCAGTACACCATACACCACTTACTTTAATATTAAAAAAGTTCATTCTAATAATTCTTTTATCCACTAACTAAACATTATTGTAGTTCACTGAAGTAATAAACAATAATACTTAATGATCATTTTGACCTCAGGCTGTGTTAGCTATTAATTTTAAAATGTTCAACTAAACTCTTAATAATTAAATAAAATGTCAGAACATCTTTAAATTAAGCAAACAATATAAAATTTCTTAAAGTGCTTTCTCTGAACTTAAATTTAAAAGTGGTATATAATTTGCTTTGAAGAATAGGTAATATTCCAGATTGTTGGGCTAGTGAAGAAAAAGAAAAGAAGTTTGAGCTTGTTTAAAAAAATAATCATAATCCTATTTTTGCGAATTAAGAAATAAATCCATATTGGAGCCCTGGTGGCATAATGGTTAAGAGCTATGACTGCTAACCAAAAGGTCAGCAGTTTGAATCCACCAGCAGATCCTTGGAAACTCTACAGGGCAGTTCTACTCAGTCCTATAGGGTCACTTTTAGCAATTATTAGAGAGGAAACTCACCCCTATTGCCACAACCCATGTCTCCCCAAAGGTAATCCCAGCTTTAATAGCAATGGAAAGTGACAAGGCCCTGCCCAGTTCCCTTGTATCATGTATAGTTACACACCAGTTACTTGCCCTCAATAGATCCAAATATTGTTGGAAGTCAAGGTCAACACTGAAAGTTTTAACTAGTGTTGGCTAAACAGTATGGACAGAAAGTATCTAAATAACTTGTTGTTGTCAGTTGCAGTCAAATAAATTCTGACTTGTGGTGACCCCCTGTGCACGGAGCAGAACTGCTCCAGAGGGTTTTCAAGGCTGGGACCTTTCAGAAGCAGATCCCCAGGCCTGCCTTTTGAGGTGTCCCTTGGTGTGTTTGAACTGTCAACCTTTCAGCTAGTAGTAGAGCACTTAACCCTTTGCACCATGGAGGAGATTATAATTGAATGCTGGATACTACAGTACCAGAAGGCACCAAGATATGGAGGCACTAGATGCATGAGAAGATATTCTAAGACTCCCCTCCTGTGTTCATCTTTCTCTAACCACTCATCTCTAAGGCACTTAGAAGATAGATGAAACCTGCAGAACTAGGGACCAGCATCTTGGAAAAAATGAGATCTCGTCTTCCAGATAGAGAGTAGAATGAAAGTCTGATTTTTTAAATAGCTTGTAACTTTCTTAAGCAAACCTGCTCATTTATAGTCCCAAACAGAAAGAGATAGTCCGACTTTATAATTCTCTGTAACTTGGCATTAGAGACATCAAGATGGGAGACATAAGGCTGTTATTTTAACTGAGGTTGGATTATAGCAAGATGTTTGAGCAGAATTGAAAGTGCTTCACTGGAGCCAACCAAAAGAAGATGTTTTGCACCTGCTTGTCATCTTATTTGTCGGAATTGACTGGACAGCACTAGGTTTGGTTTGGTTTTTGTCATCCTACTGTGTGCACAGTGTATGTTGTGCCCTTACTCTGCTGGAAGGCTAACAGGCCTCAGAACAGCAGGCTGAGATTTTTCTTTTCTGCCTATAAAGACATCTCTATCATTTTAACAGACACGTAATTTTTCTTTGTACCTCAGTTTTCTTACTTGGTGTTTGTAGATAATAAGGATATGCTACTGAACTACACTGCCTCTCATAGTGGGGAAATGGATAAGTCAGCTCATACCTCTATTTCTCTTCCTCCCTCCCTCCCTCCCTCTCTCCCTTCCTTCTTTCCTCCCTTTCTCTTTCTCTTCTTCCTCCCTTCCTCCTTTCTTTTCCTTTTTCTTTTACACATAAATCTTTCTCAGGAATAATATAGGGTTTCTGATTTCAAATGAAATTGTGGAATGTAAGGAATTCTATAAGGACAACTTTTAATTATTCAAGAAGCACAAATTCAAGGCACCACTCAGAAGTTAATGGATCACTGATTGCAATTAGTTAAAGAAAATATAAGGATAAGCAATCTCTTACTCTATTTTCTCACTACATGTTATAGCAGAACTGCTAAAGCTATTTAATCAAAGTTCCTTGCTATGATTTTCCAAGCTTGGTCCTGGGAGCACCTGCACCAGAATCCACCTGGGTTGTTTGTTTAAAACAGAGGTTTCTGACTCCTCCCCCAGGGCCACAGTATCTGATCTCTGTAGGTACTGGGGATAGGGGAGTAGGAAATAGGAGAACCTACATTGTTAACAAGATCGTGGGTGATTTTTAAGAACGAACATGTCTATGGTCTCTACAATTTATAGCTCATCTTTTCATCACTTTGAAATAATGAGTGGGTAAGAAAGGAAAGAAAAAAAAGCTATCCACAAAATGAATAATTAGCCCTTAGATATTATATAATTGGCCACATACACTTTTCTGGAAAATCTTTTACAAAGTTAATAGCTCAATTTGTTACAAGTGAATAACAATTAAAAGGTATGACTCCTAGGAGACTTTAGCATTATATGTAAGCATGAGAGGGAGCAGATTTGTAATAATTAGAGTTGTTTGATAAATAGTCTCCAGGTCCTAATAATGCAGTGAACTTACAGTTGCCTCCAGCAAATCTGGGTTTGTACTCTTGCTTTCCTATCACATAATCTACTCAATTAACTCCATTGACATCATCACCATCTCCGTTTATTTAGACTTCTCTTGAGTTTATCTTTCTGGGTTCCCAGGACTCTCAAGACACAATGGGATGGCCTTATAATTCATATCAGTGCTGTTTATTTGCTACATGTGTAACCTGGTTGCCTCATGTTATACCACGGGGTACAAAATATGACCTCCTCATAGTGACCAGCGTAAACACCAGAGAGCTCCCATTTATCTGCCCAGATTGGCAGCAATCCAAGCACATTCTGGCTTCTTTCCTCCACACTCCAGTAATTTAGGAATAGTACCCTTGGTATTTAAAAATATCCAAAGAGCTATCCTGTTTCTCCTTGCCACTCTGGGAAATCTGAAAGTCATTCTCACTTGCTCCCACTTGAAATTAACTCCTTAACCACTATTTGCTACAACCATTGATGATGCATACTTCTGAGTATGAGTGTTTGGGGCAGGGCTCTTGTGCCTGCTGCTGCCACAACAGCCCCAGAGTTGCTCCCTCTCAAGGCCACAATGACTCTTGCAGGTGTGAGGGCTAAGGAGCCCTCCTCCCTGAAATTCCCCTCAGCCAAGGGTGCTCATCAGCAAATTGGCCAGGGCCACCTATATGACAGCTCTCCAGATCCTCTCACCCAGCCCATTCCTCAGGGGCAAAGCAGCTCCTAGGAGCATGGGGGTCATGATCTATTCCAAAACCCTCCCTCTCAAAACATATAGCTATGTGTCTAACTGGGTTGCCTCATGTTATGCCACAGGATACAAAATATGACCTCCTCATAGTGACTGGTGTAAACACCAGAGCCTTCGCATCTATCTGCCTAGATTGGCAGCAATCCAAACTCACTCTCACTCCTTTCCTCCCCACTCCAATAATTTAGGAATAGTACCCATGATATTTAAGAATATCCAAAAAGTATTCCTATTTCTCCTTGCCACGCTGGGGAATCTGAAAGCCATTCTCACTCTGCCCCCTGATCACAAACTCAGGCCCAATGCAGGCTGTGCCTAGGCCTCTATCTATTTTATGATTTAATTTTAGGATCTTTATTTGTCTTCCTATTTATAATTATTTAATATCAGAGGGTCAGAGGGTAGAAATCTTATTCTTTCCCAAATCAGAAAACTTGACAGCTTCTCTAACCATACTCCCCCTCATTCCCAGCAACCTTTAAATTCTCCATATCAAAAGTAATTTCTTTGTATTAACCTCTCCACACCAAGAAAAAAATAAATAAAATTCAACTTATTCCTAAACACACTATACTTAAACTACCTTACTACTATGCATCATGGGATCAAAAATATACATCAGATATTTTTAGCAGTATCGAAATCATACAATTATAAATATTTCTGCAGCCTATATACTCTATCAGAGTAAGGAAAAAATATATATTAAGAGAATTCTATTTTTTTTTTTTTTTTTATGCCTAAGGCTCTGTGCCTGGCCTGGTGAAATAGATTATAAATGTAGCTGAACAGTTCTTAGGCCAGTTCTTTCTTTTTAATTACTTTCTTAGCTTCCCAGAAATCATGCAAAGCCCACTCTAGCTTGAAGGTAGAAGAGTCTTCATTTGGAAGAGCCAGAGGCACGTTGGTCTTAGGCCAGCTCTAGCAGTTTACCCAATAAACCAACCAACTTAATGCGGAAGGACAAGAGAGCTTACAGTTTATTCACGTAGAAGTTCTCTTCAGGATTCTGTAAACAAACAAACAAAAAAACAGTTGTTGTCAAGTTGACTGTTACTCGTGGGTACACACGTGTGTCAAAGTAGAACCGTGCTCCATAGGTTTTCAATGGCTGAATTTTCAGAAGTATATTGCCAGGCCTTTCTTTCAAGGCACCTCTGGGTAGACTCAAACCACCAACCTTTCAGTAAGCAGACGAGCACATTAACAATTTGCACCTCTCAGGGACTCCATATTCCTTCCCACTACAAGACTAAATTCATATAACTATCTTTCAATAACCCTCACAATCTGTACTCCTCCTAAATTCCACTGTGATTTCATAAGATACTTATAGTTCAAATGTTTTGCCATGCTGGGTTGTCTTCTCACCACTCAACATTCTTATAAGACCTAATTCCACTGCTTTGCCTTCTCCGAGAACACTCTCTCTCTGTCAGTACAAACCATGCCCTCCTTTGTCGGCTTACTTAATGCTTCCTCAGTGAAGGTTTCTGCACAACCATAAATCACTCTGTCCACTAATGAATATAATTTATTCAGCACAATTTAGTGCTAAATAGGCACACATTTGGGACAGTATTTAATAATTTGTACAATACAATGCTGATTTTATTTGGGATATGATAGACCCTTGGGATTCAAAGATTCTGCATACTAAATTTTATGGTACTCATGAGTGATCATCAGTCCTCACCAAGTAGGGGTTCCTGCTTTGCTGCAGCAAAAGCAGCAGTTATGGTGCTGTATACTGAGGGTCAGAGGATCTCTAGTGCAGGGAGAGAGCAGAGCAGGACAGCGCAGCCTCCAAGCCTCCCCAGGTCTTCACAGTTCTCTTCCTGTGATTGCTCACATAACAGTAACTTAAATGACTTAAGCCGTTTTTGTTCCTCTTTGAAAAAATGTTAATAACAGTTGTGGATTGAATTGTGTCCCCCAAAAATATGCGTTTTAAATCCTAACCTCTATGCCTGTGGTTATAATCCCATTTGGGAATGCATAGTCTTTGTTATGCTAATAATGCAGGCTTAGTGTAGGGTGTTTTTGAGTCAATTTCTTTTAAGATAAAAGAGACATTAAACAAACAAGCAGAGATAGGGGTAAGAGAGATACCAGCCCACATGAAGATTGCCCAGGAGCAAAAGCTCAAAGAGACCAGAACCTTTCTACGGAACTGACAGAGAAAGCCTTCCCCTATAGCTGGCCTCCTGACTTTGAATTTCTAGCCCCCTAAACTGTGAGAAAATGAGTTTCTGTTTGTTAAAGCCACCTATATGTAATGTTTCTGTTATAGCTGCACTAGAAAAACCAAACGAGAATTTAGTACCAGGAGTGGGGTGCTGCTCCAACAAATAACTAAAATGTAGAAGTGCTTTTGGAATTGGACAATTGGTAGAGGCTGGAAGAATTTTAAAGTGCCTGATACTAAAAGTCTAGATTGTCTTGAAGAGACTGTTAGTAGAATTACAGACATCAAAGGCAATTCTGGTGAGGACTCAAAAGGAAGTGAGGAGAACTATAGAGAAAGCCTCTATCATCTTAAAAGAATATATATGGCACCAACAACAGAATGTTGCTAGAAATGTGGACATTAAATGTGCTTCTAGTGAGACTCTAAAAGAAAATGATGAATGTGTGATTGGACAATGCAGGAAGGGTAAAGCTTTTTATGCAGTGACAAAGATCTTGCTTGAGTTATGTTCAAATGTTTGGTGGAAGGTAGAACATGTAAGTGATGAACTTGGCTGAGATGATTTTTAAGCAAAATCTGAAAGGGGCCATGTGCTTTTTCCTTGCTGCTTATAGCAAAAGGCAAGAGGAAAGAGATGGACTGTGCAAAATGGAAACAGAATTTAAAGATTTGGGAAATTCTGTTGTACAAACTAAGGGCACATGTCCTGGAATGTTCACCAAGGGTGTGGCTATATAATCTTTTATTAAAGAGATTAAATCTGTGACTGACTGATGGATCTAAACAACTACCACAGCAGAAAAACCATCAGCTTAGAATGAACAGGACAGAGAAAGAATGAAAGGAAAGAACACTGTCTACCTCCTGGAATTCTACAGGCAGAAAATAGGCAAGGGTACTACATTTGTTGTCCTCCAAGAAAATAAAAGAACCATTCCTGAAGCAGCTCAGAGATCAGCAGAACTGTCAGAAGGAGTACAGGAAGCCAGGCCTTCTTGGTTTCAAAGGGTGGGGCCACAGTATCTTTGATCTCAGAAGATGGGGCCATGGCCTCTTAGGTTTCAAAGAGTCAGTCGAATCTTCACCAACTTTGTTCTGGAATCTGAGATTCCAGGAGAATAGGGCCACTGCTCAAAGTTGAGGGGGTGGGATGGTCAAGACCAAGGGGTGGAAGAATGGAGCCTGCCAGGGCCAAAGGGGCGGGGTTGCCACTCAGATGGACTAGGATAATGGGGCTGCCCTAAGCTGAGAGAGTAAATTTGCCATGCCAGTGAGCCTGGAAGGTGGAGCTGAAGTCCAAGGCCAAGGGGCCTCCAATCAGAATCCAGAGAGTGTGGCCAACAGAGTCTGGGGCTCAGGGCCATTGCCCAGATGGTTTCAGAGAATGAAGGATTATTTTCAAGCCTTGAGAGATAATGTAAATTGTTCTGCTGATTTTGAACTTTCTTAGTGTCCATTAGCTCTTTTTTCCCTCCAATTTCTCCCACTTGTAGTGGAAATGTCTACTTTGTTCCTGTTCTTCCATTTTACCTTGGAAGCAGATAACTTGAAGTCTAGATTTCCCAGGTTCACAAATGAAGAGAAATTTTGTCACAGGATGAAACATGCCTAAAGTCTCACCCATATTTGATTTAGATGATTGAGAAGATGAAAGTTTGGACTTGAAATTGATTAAGACTTTGGGGATAATATTATGGGATGAATGTATTTTGCATATGGCAAAGACATGAATTTTGGGGGGCCAAAGGGTAGAATGTTATGGATTAATTGTGTTCCCCTAAAATATGTGTAGTAAATCCTGACTTCCATGGCTGTGATTATAATCCCATTTGAGAATGGGTTGTCTTTGTTATATTCATGAGACAGATTAGTGTAAGGAGTGTCTTAAATCAATCTTTTTTGAGGTCTTGTGGTGCAGTGAACTATTTAATATGGTCTTTCTAGCCATAGACTTTGAAACTTTCACCAAATGACTGCATGAGACTATACAAATGAGGTACTTATGGTCCACCAATGGGATTAGATAACTTGCTATTATTATAAATAATGTAGGGATGGGGCTATGCAAATAAGGTGTATGGAACCCTAATGAGGGAATTGGTCAGTTTTGCCATCCCACTAGCCTTAAAATGAGCCATCTCAGAGGCGGGAAGGGAGGATCTCACCACTATCAAGAAAGAAAAGCCAGGAGTGGAGCATATCCTTTGTACCAAGGATACCAGCGCTGAGAAGCTCCTGGGACCAGGAGACCAAGAGAGAGAGCTGTAGCACCAAAGACGGTGAAAAGCATTGGCAGAGAAATGGCAGCAGCAGAGGCAGAAGACCAGCAGGAAACTGGCTTCCAGCCCACAGAGAGAGAAAGCTGACTGTCTTTGGGCAGAAGGTTTACTGGTAGAGCGGAATGCCTCTGAGCACTTACTGGCAGAACTAAAAGAGCTCTGCCCAAGCAGGGCAGAGGCCGGGCTGGCCCAAGAGGTTTCACAGGGTGTCAAGGGCCAGAGAGAGGCCTACCTGTGGCACAGCTAAGAAGAAGCTGCCCTGATCAAAGAATTGTATACTGAGTGTTCCTGAACCTGAATTATAACCCGTTACTTCCCTAATAAAATCCAGTTGGTCTGTGAGTATGGTCTATGAGTTCTGTGTGCCCACTGGAATGGATTATTGAAGCAGAGAAGTACAAAGTGTCATGGTTGATGTCAGAAATGGTAAAGATGGTGGAGAGAGGAGGTATGTCTGACCTCTGTCTTGTAGGAATGAGGCTTGGGCCAATGCTGATGGTGATCCTCTCTTTCCCTCATGAAGTTAGAGTAGGTTAGATATATATACATATATATTGCCATTTTTACAGATATAAAAGAGATTAAACAAGCAAGCAGAGATGGGGAAGAGAGATGCCAAGCCACATGAAGATCACCCAGGAGCAGAGGCTCAAGGAAGCAAGGATATTCCTCCAGAGTCGACAGAGAGAGAAAACCTTCCTTTAGAGCCGGCACCCTGAATTCATACTTCGAGCCTTCTAAACTGTGCGAAAATAAATTTCAGTTTATGCCATTTGTGGTATTTCTGTTAGAGTAGCACTAGATAACTAACAATAACTTTAATCCTGTATTAGCAAAATCATTAAGATTCTAAAGGGGTTGATTGAATTGTTCATTTATTCTCTACAAAATGTTATAGGGCAAGTTATGTGTACTTTTTTATAGTGATAAAAATATATATAACAGAAATGTAAATGCAGGAGGCGGGGCCAAGATGGCTGACTAGGTAGAAGCTACCTCGGACCCCTCTTGCAACAAAGACTCAGAAAAACAAGTGAATCGATCACATACATGACAATCTACAAACCCTGACCATCAAACACAGATCTAAAGAGTTGACCTGAGTGACAGGTGAGTGAAAAGCTGCGTCCTGAAGCAGCAACTGCCTCTGAAGCTGGTCACTGGCACCACAGCCTTGAGCCCTTGCGGTTACCTGGTGCTGAGTGACCAGGCTGATAGCGGCTTTCTGAGGTGGGGCAGGCACGGGACACAGCCCTAACCCCAGCCCCCTGGGGTAACCTCCATAGAGACTCAGCCAGTGCAAGCAGGCTGCACACTGACGTGGCTAACAAGAGAACGAGCAACCACGGGGAAGCAGCGACTGTTTTCGGAGCCTGGAGCCAGCATCCCAGTCAGAAAACCTTGGTGCCGGGCTTTGGACTGGGCGCAGGGGAGCTGAGCACAGCATCCTGAGACGGCACAAACATGGGATGCAGCCCTAGCCCCCAGAAGTGACCTCAGGGGAAGCCCAGCCAGTGCATGCAGGCAGCGCAGCGATGCAGCTGAGAGGAGGAGAAGTCACCGGGAGGCTGCAACTGGTTTTGGAGCCTGGAGTGCAGCGTCCCCAGCCGGGGAAACTTGGCGCTGGGCTTTGGACTGGGAGTGGAGGTACTGACCACGACTTCTGTGACAGCACAAGCACAGGACATGGGCCTGACCCTCGGGGGAAGTCTCGACCTAGCCAATGCACACAGGCTACACACCCCTCCTCCTCGGGAATCTCAGATAAAACAGTCATCACCAAGCAAGATAAGTTACTTTGTCTATATTCCTGGGTGCTACTCTCTCCTATCTATCTGATCCCTTCCCTCCCCTTCCCAGGCAGCTTCATTAACAGTGGAATTTCCTGGGTCAGAGAGTGAAGTGCTCTGAGGTTTTTTTTTTTTTTTCTGTCTTTTCCTAACTGATTCTCCTGGCCTGAGAGAAGCAGCTACAAAAAACGCAGGGACCAAGAATCCTTCCTTGACTTCCCAAAATTGGACTAAAAATACAGAACCAGCTCTAGCCAAGCATATGAGGTCCACAGTCTTGGGCTTTCATCCCTACAGGCAACAAGGTGGCTATTATAATGCAAAGGCAATTCTTATAGTGATCTGACTGTAATTGTTTTAGCAGATTACTGGAAAGACAAGTTCCCAGGTCTGATAACTCTACCTATTAAACAGAGCCCTCAGTGACCCACAACGGGGAACAGAGGGCTGAAGCTCCACCCAAACCACCTAACCTCCTGCCATAGGGGTCTGAGGATAGTGACATCTACCAATCTGTAGAGATACATGCATTGGGTGCCTAAGGTACAGTGCAGAGCCCACCCACCAAAGTGCTTTAGGAATAGAGACACACCTACCTCACTGGCACTTGGGGGAAGCCTGTCAGCATCCTGCCCCCCCCCCCGGAATGTGACCCCTTGCTGCTACTAGAATCTGGTGCACACAACTATCACCACTACTCCTCTAAGTGAATGGGTGACGGTCCACCCCACAGACTTGGTGACCTAAAATCAGATTCTACTCAAGAATAGTGAATGGACTCTTAGGCTTATATATCTGGTAACAGCCCAAACCAGTTGGTAAGAGGACATAAGTGATTCAAAGGCTACAACAATCAAGACAGTGCAATCTAGTAGCTCATCTAAGTATATTGAAAGAAAACAAAACGAGATAAGACTCAGTGAGCAAATATGAAATAAATCATTACAATACCTTATAGATGGCTCAGAGACAGCAGCCGATATCAAACCACATAAAGAGGCAGACCATGATTGCTTCTACAACTCCCCAAATTAAAGAATCAAAAACTTTCCCAAACGAAGATACAATCCTGGAATTGCCAGATGCAGAATATAAAAAACTAGTTTACAGAATACTTCAAGGCATCAGGGATGGCCTCAAAAATGAAATCAGGCAATCTACAAAAAAGACAAGGAACACACTGAAAAAACAGTTGAAGAAATCAAAAAGATTATTCAAGAACATAATGGAAAAATTAATAATTGCAAGAACCCACAGAGAGACAGCATTCAGAAATCCAAAAGATTAACAGTAAAATTACAGAATTAGACAAGTCAATAGGAATTCAGAGAAGTAGAATTGAGCAATTGGAATGCAGAGTGGGGGAGTTAGAGGATAAAGCAATTGACCAATAGAGTTGAAGAAAAATCAGATAAAGGAATTAAAAAAAATGAAGAAACCCTAAGAATCATGTGGGACTCTATCAAGAAGAATAACTTGCATGTGATTGGAGTTCCAGAACAAGGAGGGATAACAGAAAAGACAGAGAGAATAGTTGAAGATCTGTTGGCAGAAAACTTCCCTGATATCATGAAAGATGAAAGGATATCTATCCAAGATGTTCATCGAACCCCACATAAGACTGATCCAAAAAGAAAATCACCAAGACATATTATCATCAAACTTGCCAAAACCAGAGATAAAAAGAAAATTTTAAAAGCAGCCAGGGATAAAAGAAAGGTCTCCTACAAAGGAGAATCAATAAGTTCAGACTACTCAGCAGAAACCATGCAGTCAAGAAGGCAATGGGATGACATATATAGAGCACTGAAGGAGAAAAACTGCCAACCAAGGATCATATATCCAGCAAAACTCTCTCTCAAATATGAAGGTGAAATTAAAACATTTACAGATAAACACAAGCTTAGAGAATTTGCAAAAACCAAGTCAAAGCTACAAGAAATACTAAAGGAAATTGTTTGGTCAGAAAATCAATAACATCAGATACCAACACAACACAAAGTCACAGAACAGAACATCCTGATATCAACTCAAATAAGGAAATCACAAAAAACAAATCAAGATTAATTTTAAAAAGAAAAAAATGCTCAAAACAGGGAATCATTGAAGTCATGATGTAAAAGATCACAATAATCAAAAAGAGGGACTAAATACAGGAGGCATAGAACTGCCATATGGAGGGGAAAACAAGGTGATATAGGGCAATACAAGTTAGGTTTTAACTTAGAAAAATAGGGGTAAATATTAAGGTAACCACAAAGAGGTCTAACAATTCCATAACTCAAAATAAAAAGCAAGAAAAACATAAAGACTCAGCAAACATAAATTCAACTACTATGAAAATGAGGAACACACAATTTACAAAGATTAACTTCTCAGCACAAAAAAGTAAGTGGGAAAATGAAATTGTCAACAACACACACGAAAAAGCATCACAATGACAGCACTAAACACATACTTATCTATAATTATACTGAATGTAAATGGACTAAATGCACCAATAAAGAGACAGAGAGGCTCAGACTGGATAAAGAAACACGATCCGTCTATATGCTGCCTACAAGAGACACACCTTAGACTTAGAGACACAAACAAACTAAAACTCAAAGGATGGAAAAAAAATATATCTAGCAAACAACAATCAAAAAAAAAGCAGGAGTAGCAATATTAATTTCTGAAAAAATAGACTTTAAAGTTAAATCCACCACAAAGGATAAAGAAGGACACTACATAATGATTAAAGGAACAATTGACCAGGAAGACACAACCATATTAAATATTTACGCACCCAATGACAGGGGTGCAAGATACATAAAACTAACTTTAACAGAACTGAAAAGTGAGATAGACACTTCCACAATTATAGTAGGAGACTTCAACACACCACATTCGGAGAAGGATAAGACTTCCAATAAGAAGCTCAATAGAGACACAGAAGACCTAATTGCTACAATCAACCAACTTGACCTCATAGACTTATGCAGGACACTCCACCCAACAGCTGCAAAGTATACTTTTTTTTCTAGTGCACATGGAACATTCTCTAGAACAGATCACATATTAGGTCATAAAACAAACCTCTGCAGAATCCAAAACATCGAAATATTACAAAGCATCTTCCCGGACCGCAAGGCCATAAAAGTAGAAATCAATGAGAGAAAAATCAGGGAAAAGAAATCAAATACTTGGAAACTGAACAATACCCTGGTCAAAAAAGACTGGGTTATACAAGATATTAAGGAGGGAATAGATAAATTGATAGAATGCAAAGAGAATGAAAACACTTCCTATCAAAACCTCTGGGGCATAGCAAAAGCAGTGCTCAGAGGTCAATTTATAGCAACAAATGCACATACACATAAAGAAGAAAGAGCCAAAATCAGAGAACTGTCTCTACAACTTGAACAAATAGAAAGAGAGTAACAAAAGAATCCATCAGGCACCAGAAGAAAACAAATAATAAAAATTAGAGCTGAACTAAATGAATTAGAGAACAGAAAAACAATTGAAAGAATTAACAAAGCCAAAAGCAGCTTCTTTGAAAAAATTAACAAAATTGATAAATCATTGGCAAGACTGACTAAAGAAATACAGGAAAGGAAACAAATAACCTGAATAAGAAACGAAATAGGCCATATCACAACAGACCAAACTGAAATTAAAAGAATCATATCAGATTATTATGAAAAATTGTACTCTAACAAATTTGTAAACCTAGAAGAAATGGATGAATTCTTGGAAAAACACTACCTACCTAAACTAACACAATCAGAGGTAGAACAACTAAATAGACCCATAACAAAAAAAGAGATTGAAAAGGTAATCAAAAAACTCCCAACAAAAAAAAAAGCCCTGGCCCGGACGGCTTCACTGGAGAGTTCTACCAAACTTTCAAAGAAGAGTTAACACCACTACTACTAAAGGTATTTCAAAGCATAGAAAATGACGGAATACTACCCAACTCATTCTATGAAGCCACCATATCCCTGATATCAAAACCAGGTAAAGACACCACAAAAAAAGAAAATTACAGACCTATATCCCTCATGAACATAGATGCAAAAATCCTCAACAAAATTCTAGCCAATAGAATTCAACAACATATCAAAAAAATAATCCACCATGACCAAGTGGGATTTTTTTATGCAAGGCTGGTTTAATATTAGAAAAACCATTAATGTAATCCACCATATAAATAAAACAAAAGACAAAAACCACATGATCTTATCAATTGATGCAGAAAAGGCATTTGACAAAGTCCAACACCCATTCATGATAAAAACTTTCAGCAAAATAGGAATTGAAGGAAAATACCTCAACATAATAAAGGGCATCTATACAAAGCCAGCAGCCAACATCATTCTAAATGAAGAGAGCCTGAAAGCATTTTCCTTGAGGACGGGAACCAGACAATGATGCCCTTTATCACTGCTCTTATTAAACATTGTGCTAGAGGTCCTAGCCAGGCCAATTAGCCTAGACAAACAAATAAAGGGCACCCGGATTGGCAAGGAAGAAGTAAAATTATCTCTATTTGCAGATGACATGATCTTACACAGGAAACCCTAAGGAATCCTCCAGAAAACTACTGAAACTAATAGAAGAGTTTGGCAGAGTCTCAGGTTATAAGATAAACATACAAAAATCACTTGGATTCCTCTACATCAACAAAAAGAACATCGAAGAGGAAATCACCAAATCAATACCATTCACAGTAGCCCCCAAGAAGATAAAGTACTTAGGAATAAATCTTACCAAAGATGTAAAAGACCTACACAAAGAAAACTACAAAGTACTACTGCAAGAAACTAAAAGGGACCTACATAAGTGGAAAAACATACCTTGCTCATGGATGGGAAGACTTAACATAGTAAAAATGTCTATTCTACCAAAAGCCATCTATGCATACAATGCACTTCCGATCCAAATTCTAATGACATTTTTTAATGTGATGGAGAAACAAATCACTAACTTCATACAGAAGGGAAAGAAGCCCCAGATAAGTAAAGCATTACTGAAAAAGAAGAAGAAAGTGGGAGGCCTCACTCTATCTGATTTTAGAACCTATTATACAGCCACAGTACTCAAAACAGCCTGGTACTGGTACAACAACAGGCACATAGACCAGTCGAACAGAATTGAGAACCCAAATATAAATCCATCCACATATGAGCAGCTGATATTTGACAAAGGCCCAGTGTCAGTTAATTGGGGAAAAGATAGTCTTTTTAACAAATGGTGCTGGCATAACTGGATATCCATTTGCAAAAACATGAAACAGGACCCATACCTCACACCATGCACAAAAACTAACTCCAAGTGGATCAAAGACCTAAACATAAAGACTAAAACGATAAGATCATGGAAGAAAAAATAGGGACAATGTTAGGAGCCCTAATACAAGGCATAAACAGAATACAAAACATTACCAAAAATGACAAAGAGAAACCAGATAACTGGGAGCTCCTAAAAATCAAACACCTATGCTCATCTAAAGACTTCACCAAAAGAGTAAAAAGACCACCTACAGACTGGGAAAAAAATTTTAGCTATGACATCTCTGACCAGTGCCTGATCTCTAAAATCTATATGATTCTGTTAAAACTCAACCACAAAAAGACAAACAACCCAATCAAAAATTGGGCAAAAGATATGAACACGCACTTCACTAAAGAAGATATTCAGGCAGCTAACAGATACATGAGAAAATGCTCTCGATCATTAGTCATTAGAGAAATGCAAATTAAAACTACGATGAAATTCCATCTCACTCCAACAAGGCTGGCATTAATCCAAAAAACACAAAATAATAAATGTTGGAGAGGCTGTGGAGAGATTGGAACTCTTATACACTGCTGGCGGGAATGTCAAATGGTACAACCACTTTGGAAATCTATCTGGCGTTTTCTTAAAAAGTTAGAAATAGAACTACCATACAACCCAGAAATCCCACTCCTTGGAATATACCCTAGAGACATAAGAGTCTTTACACTAACAGATATACGCACACCCATGTTTATTGCAGCACTGTTTACAATAGCAAAAAGCTGGAAGCAACCAAGATGTCCATCAATGGATGAATGGTTAAATAAATTATGGTATATTCATACAATGGAATACTAGGCATTGATAAAGAACAGTGACGAATCTGTGAAACATTTCATAACATGGAGGAACCTGGAAGGCATTATGCTGAGTGAAATTAGTCAGAGGCAAAAAGACCAATACTGTATAAGACCACTATTATAAGATCTTGAGAAATAGTATAAACTGAGAACAACACATTCTTTTGTGGTTACGAGAGGGGGGAGGGAGGGAGGGTTGGAGAGGGTTATTTACTGATTAATTAGTAGATAAGAACTACTTTAGGTGAAGGGAAGGACAATGCTCAATACATGGAAGGTCAGCTCAAGTGGACTGGACCAAAAGCAAAGAAGTTTCTGGGATAAACTGAATGCTTCGAAGGTCAGTGGAGCAAGGGCGGGGGTTTGGGGACTATGGCTTAAGGGGACTTCTAAACCAGTTGGCAGAATAAATTCTATTATGAAAACATTCTGCATCCCACTTTGAAGTGTGGCATCTGGGGTCTTAAATGCTAACAAGCGGCCATCTAAGATGCATCAATTGGTCTCATCCCACCTGGATCAAAGGAGAATGAAGAACACCAAGGTCACACGATAACTATGAGCCCAGGAGACAGAAAGGGCCACATAAACTAGAGACTTACATCATCCTGAGACCAGAAGAACTAGATGGTGCCCGGCCACAACCGATGACTGCCCTGACAGGGAACACAACAGAGAACCCCTGAGGGAGCAGGAGATCAGTGGGATGCAGACCCCAAATTCTCATAAAAAAAACATACTTAATGGTCTGACTGAGACTAGACGAATCCTGGCGGTCGTGGACCCCAAACCTTCTGTTGGCCCAGGACAGGAACCATTCCCAAAGACAACTCATCAGACATAGAAGGGACTGGACAATGGGCTGGAGAGAGATGCTGATGAAGAGTGAGCTACTTGTATCCGGTGGACACTTTAGACTGTGTTGGTGTCTCCTGTCTGGAGGGGAGATGGGAGGGTAGAGTGGATTAGAAACTGGCAAAACAGTCATGAAAGGAGAGACTGGAAGAAGGGAGCAGGCAGACCCATTAGGGGAGAGTAAATGGGAGTATGTAGTAAGGTGTATATAAGCTTATATGTGACAGACTGATTTGGTTTGTAAACTTTCACTTAAAGCACAATAAAATTATTTAAAAAAATATGTATATATAACAAAACATTTGCCAATTTAATCAATTTTTCATGAACAATTCAGTGACATTATGTTCATCATGTTTTGCAACTATCACCACTAAACCTTTTCAAATTATTTCACCACCAGTAATAGAAATTCAGTGCCTCGTGAACAATGACTCCTTTCCCCTTCTTCCCTCATACCCCTGATAACCACTAATAATCTTTGGTCTCTGTGTATTTGTTTATTTCATGTAAGTGGCATCATAAAATATTTATTCTTTTGTGACCAACTTGTTTCATGTTCATGTTTCAGGTTTATCTATTTTGTAGCATGCATCAGGACTTAATTTCTCTATATGACTGAGAAATATTCCATTGTATGTGTATACCACATTTTGTTTATCCATTCATCTGTTGTTGGATATGGAGGTTGTTTCCACCTCTTGGCTGTTGTGAATAGTCTGCAGTGAACATTGGTGTACAAATTTCTGCTTGCATCCTCGCTTTCAGTTCTTTTGGGTATATACCAAGGATTAAGATTTATGTATAGTATTTTAATACGCTCACCAATTCGAAATCTCAACTTTGATTATGTCCTGAATATTTTACTAGTTGGTTTGCTGATTGGTTTGTGTGTGTTTGACTATATAATCATGTAGAAAGGGGCTTCAAAAATGTTATTCTCGTGTAACAATAGCAGATTTTCTGTCAAAATAATTCAAATTGGACCGCTGAACTGGTAGCAAGAGGAGAAGCAGGTAAAAACGGAAGTAAGGAAATACCCAGGGAACTAGCTATCTTTCACAGAAGAATGCTAGAAAATTATCAACAATGTCCTGCCACTGAGGACAGCAGAAGCTAGCCTGGTCCTCATGCTGCCTGAGGCTCAAAAGACTTTTATGCCTCAATCCAGGAGGTCCCACTCCCCTGTGACCTCTGTTTTCCTGTAAATCCTGAATGCTTGCCTTTCCAGGCCTGGGCTCCACATGAAGGAGAGCTCTGATATCTTACTTCCTTCCTTAGGCATATAAGAAACATCCCCTTTCTAAGACATATCAGCGATTCTCTTTTTTTGGCATCAAAAAAGCCCAAAACAAGAGTCATTCTGCGATCATCTGTCTTAAAGGATGACTTTAGGACGATGAGAAGAATTTTCTCATTTATACTTATTTTGAAATAGTTAACAATGTTGCCATGATCCAGAGTAATTGTTGTTGTAATTGTTGTTGTTGTTAGGTGCCATGGAATCATGTCCGACTCATAGTGACGCCACGTATAACAGAACGAAACTCTGCCTGGTCCTGCGCCATCCTCATGACTGTTGTTATGCTTGAGCCCATTGTTTGAGCCACTGTGCCAATTCATCTTGTTAAGGGTCTTCCTCTTTAGCTGACCCTGTACTTTAAGAAGCATGATGTTCTTCTCAAGGGACTGATCTCTCCTGATAACACGTCTGAAGTATGTGAGACGAAGTCTCGCCATTCTTGCTTTTAAAGAACATTCTGGCTGTACTTCTTTCAACAGAGATTAGTTCATTGTCTTGGCAGTCCATGGTATATTCAATATTCTTTGTCAACACCGTAAATCAAAGGTGTCGATTCTTCTTCAGTCTTCCCTATTCAATGCCCAGTTTTCACATGCATATGAGGTTATTGAGAACACCTTGGCTTCATTCGGGTGCACCTTAGCCCTCAAAGTGACATTTTTGTTTTTTAACACTTTAAAGAGGTCTTTTGCAGCAGATTTGCCCAATGCAATGCATCATTTGATTTCTTGACTGCTGCTCCAATGGATGTTGATGGTTGTGTAAAATGAAGTCCTTGAAAACTTCAATCTTTTCTCCATTTATCATGATATTGCTTATTGGTCCAGTTGTGACAATTTTTGTTTTATTTATGTTGAGGTATAATTCATACTGAGGGCTGTAGTCTTTGCTCTTGATCAGTAAGTGCTTCAAGTCCTCTTTACTTTCAGCAAGCAACATTGTTATCTGCATATCACAGATTGTTAATGAAACTTCCTCCAATCCTGGTGCCCTGTTCTTCTTCATGTAGTCCAACTTCTCAGATTATTTGCTCAGCATATAGATTGAATAACTATGGTGAAAGGTTACAAGCCTGATGTGCACCTTTCTGAAGTTAAACCACGCAGTATCCCTTTCTTCTGTTAGAACGACTGACTCTTGATCTGTGTAGTTTCCTCATGAGCACAATTAAGCATTCTGAAATTACCACTCTTCACAATGTTATTCATAATTTCTTATGATTCATATTGTGGATGCCTTTACATAGTCAATAAGACACAGGTTAACATCTTTCTGGCATTTTCTGCTGTCAGCCAGGATCCATCTGATATCAGCAGTGATTTCCCTTATTCTACACTCTCTTCTAAATCTGGCTTGAATTTCTGAAAGTTACCTGTCAATGCACTGCTGCAACTGCTTTTGAATTATCTTTAGTAAAATTTGATTTGCATGTGGTGCTAATGATATTGTTTGACAATTTCTACATTCGGTTGGATCACTTTTCTTTGGAATAGGCATAAATACGGGTATCTTCCAGTAGGTTGGCCAGGTGGCTGTCTTCCAAATTTCCTGTCGCAGAGAACTAAGCACTTCCAGTGCTGCATCTGTATGTTGAAACACCTCAACTAGTATTCCATCAATTGCTGCAGCCTTATTTTTCACCAATGTCTTCAGTGCAACTTGGTCTTCTTCCTTCATTACAATCGGTTCTTAATCATATGCTACCTCCTGAAATGATTGAAGGTCAACTAATTCTTTTTGATACAGCGACTGTGTGTATTCCTTCCATCTTCTTTTGATACTTCCTACATCGTTCAGTATTTTGCGAATTGAATCCTTCCATATTGCTACTGGAGGCTTGAATTTTTTTCAAACTGAAAGAACCGAAGGAAAAAAAAAAATCAGGGCAGAGTAATTAGTCTTCTGAAAATCATGTCTATGCTTAAAGGGATTTACAAAAAAAAATTTCCTGTTAACGTGTCACTTCCTTCTTGGCTCAAAGGAATTTGGTGGAGGATAGCAAGTTCCTAAATACAATGATAACCAATAACTACGATAACTTTTCCCCACTGACTTAACAGTGGAATTCTATTGAATATTACAGGCACAGAAAGTCTTTTGGGATGAGACCCTTTGATTCCTTACGACATTTGTGGATTTAACTTAAACCCTGGGGTGTGGGAAGGAATGCCCTGTTGAACTCTATTCTGTTGGGATTATAGAATATGTCCAAAGGTTATGCTTATGTTGACAAATCCACTCCTTCAAGTTCTCACGCCAACATCTTCAATATTTAAAACACACATATATAGACTTTCTCTCTTTCTTTTCTGCCTCTCCTCGTCTCCTCTTTCTTCCCCTCTCCTTCCTTTAACTCCTTTCTTTTATTCTCCTTCCCTTTCCTTCCTGCCCTTCTCTTCCCTTCTTTCACTTTTTCTTTATTTCCCTAACCCTCTTTGTTGCAAAAAGTGCTTACTGAAAACATGTGCTGTTTTTACTTTCTGCTGAAAGATAATTCCTCTAGATGAATTATTGTTGTATTTTATAGTGAGATCATTGCTCTAAAGCCATAAGATTAATATGTGTTGCTTGGCCATATTTGAACTAGCTTTCATCTCTGGAATTTCCTCAATTCAGAGAAAGGGTTTTGAAGCTCTTTAAGTGAAGCAACTTCAGAGCTTCCTTTGGTAAGTCTTAATATAGACCCTCGAAACACAGTAAGAATTTTTTCCCCCATGGAAATCTCCTCCCCACAAGGCACCTGGAGCCCTGGTGGTGCAGTAGTTAAGAGCTCAGGTTGTTAATCAAAAGGTCAGTAATTCAAATCCACTAGCCACTCTTTGAAAACCCTATGGGGCAGCTCTACTCTGTCCTATAGGTTCACCATGAGTCAGAATCAACTCAATGACAATGGGTTTGGTTTTAGTTTATGGCACCAAGGCCAGGGTTCAAGTTCACCTCTTGTCCTTCTGGCTTATTCCTCAAGACAATTCACTAGGTTATTGTAGAACTTCAGAGTGACTTACAAGGTGTCAAACCTGTACCACTATGTTGTTACCTGCTGTTACGTCAGCTCCTGACTCATGGAGACCCCATGCACAACAGGAGAAAACACCACTCATCATTGGTTGTGGCTCAGACCATTGGGATCCACAGGGCTTTCATTGGCTGGGTTCCTGAAGTAGATCCCTAGACCTTTCTTCATAGTCCATCTTAGTCTGGACTTTCTGCTGAAACCTGTTCAGCATCCTAGAAATACATTAGTCTCCACTGCCAAATGGGTGGTGGCTGCATATGGGAGGCAAGAATTCAACCACTGAGCCACCAGTGCCCCCATCTAAAGCACTATTCTTTGGCTTGTATGTGCATCACTCCAATCTCTGCCTCTGGCTACACATGGCCTCTATGTCTGTCTTTTCTCCTTTTTTTTATAAGGGTATACTGAGATTAGGACTCACCCTACTTTAGTGTGACATTATGTTAACTTAACTGCTAACAGTCTCTGTTAATTTTTTCCAAAGGCTCTAGTCCCAAACAAGTACCAAGGGTACCAAGGCTTAGGACTTCAACATATAATTTGTGGAACACAATTCAATCTATAACAATACTACCCAAAGTAATCTACATATTGAATGCAATCCCTATCAAAATTCTGACGATGTTTTTTGCAGAAATAGAAAAACCCATCCTTAAATCCATATGAAATTTCAAAGGACCCCTAAATAGCAAAAGCAACCTGGAGTAAGAACAAAGGTGGAAGACAGACAGTTCCTGATTTCAGAACTTATTACAAAAGCTACAGTAATCAAAAGAGTGTGGTATTGGCATAGGTATAGACATAAAAACCAATGGAATAGAATAGGGAGCCCTCCAATAAAACCAGACATCTATGGTCAATTGATTTTCAACAAAGGTATCAGTACCATTTGTGATGGTTAAAATTGTGTGTCAACTTGGCTAAGCCATGATTCTCAGTGTTGGTATGTGATCACTCCCATGATGGAATCTGCTGTGAGTAGCCAATCAGTTGAAAGGGTGTTTCATTGGGGGTGTGGCCTGCATCCAAACACAAGCACATATTCTGGCTTTTTACGCACTCTGGATCCTGTGGCCGCCTCCTGTTCGTCTTAACCTCTGGTTCTTGCGACTTGAGCTATCAGCTTACCTGCCAATCTTGGAATTCCTTGATCTCCAGCCTGAGCAAGAGCCCTGTTTTCTAGTCTGCTAATCTTAGGTTCACCAGCCCCTGCAGCTATGTGAATTGGGAGAAGCCTTTATTCTGATCCATGGACTTGGGATGTTCCAGCCTCTACAATCACGTGAGCCATTTACTTATATAAATCTCTCTCTGTATATATTTATACACTTACTGGTTTTGCTTCTCTAGAGAACCAGCCTAAGACACCATTTGATAAAAAGAGGACAATCTCTTCAACAAATGGTGGTAGGAAAACATGATTTCCACATGCAAAAAAATTAAGTTGGATCCTTACCTTACACCATACACAAAAATTAATTCAAAACGGATCAAATACCTGAATTTAAGAATCAAAGCTATACAATTCTTATAAGAAAACATAGGAAAAAATCTTTAAGACCTTGAATTTGGCAATAGTTTCTTAAATACGAGACCAGGAGCACAGGCAACAAAAGAAAAAAAAAATTAGACAATCAAAATTAAAAATTTTTGTACTTCAAAGGACACTTTTAATTTAGTGAAAAGACAACCTGCAGAATGGGAGAAAGTAATTACAAATCCTGTATCTGAAAGGGGTTTAATATCCAAACTATATAAAGGATTCCTACAACTCAACAACAAAAACAAACAAACAAACAAAACAATTAAAAAATGGACAAAAGACTTTAATAGACGTTTCTTTGGAGATGTACAAATGGCCAATAAGAGCATGAAAAGATGCTTATTGTTCTTAGTCATCGCCAAACCAAAAACCAAACCAGTTGCTGTGGAATCAATCGGACTCATTAGGGAAATATAAATAAAAGCCACAATAAGATACTACCTCACGCCCACTAGGATGACTATTTTCAGAAAAATTAAAAAGATGTGTTGGCAAAGCAAGGATATGGAGAAATTGGAAACTGTGCATTTCTGGTAGAAATTAAAATGGTGTAGCCACTCCACTGCAGAAAACAGTTTGGCAGTTCCTAAAAAAGTTAAACACAGAATTACCATATGATAAGCAATCCCAGTCATAGTAATACCCAAAAGACTTGAAAACAGGGACTCAGACACTTGTACACCAATATTCATTGCAGTATTATTCACATTAGCTAAAAGTTGGAAAAACCCGAGTCTCCATCAACAGATAAATAGATAAAATGTGGTCTATGCACACAATGGAATATTTTTTAGTCGTATAAAGGTATGAAGTTCTGATTCATGCTACAATATTGATAAACCTTGAAAGTATTATGTTAAGTGAAATAATCTAGACAGAAAATGATAAGTATTATATAATTACCTCATAAGAAAAATGTATGCTAGGCAAATTCAGAGAGACAGAAAATAGATTAGAGGTTACCAGAGATGGGGAGGAGGAGAAATGAGGAGTTATTGCCTCATGGGTATAGACTTTCTATTTGAGATGATGAAAAACTTCTGGAAAATGATAAAAGCAATGGTTACATCATGAATGTACTTAATGCTAATAAATCGTACACTTAAATATAGTTAAAATGGTAAATTTTATGTTACTTACATTATACCATAATAAAAAAAGTTAGATTTGAACAATAAAATACATTGGGTGAAATTTTGTCTTGTTTTGGTAAAAAATAAAATCAGTAAACTATAAAGAAAAAACTTGGATGGATTCAATTACATAAATATAATTGCTTGCGCGTCAACAGCACTATATCAAGATTGTTGTTTTTAGGTGCCTTCGAGCTGGTCCCATCAAGAGAACTAAACACTGCCTGGTCCTACTCCATCCTTACCCACTGTTGCACCCACTGTATCAGTCCATCTTGTTGAGGGTCTTCCTCTTCTTCACTTACTCTCTACTTTATCAAGCATGATGACCTTCTCCAAGAACTGGTCCCTCCTCATAACATGTCCAAAGTATACAAGACTAAGTCTTGCCATCCTTGCTTCAAAGGAACATTCTGGCTATATTTCTTCCTAGACAGATTAGTTCATGCTTCTGGCAGTCTACGGTATATTCAATATTCTTTGCCAATACCAGGAAACCCTGGTAGCGTAGTGGTTAACTGCTACAGCTGTTAACCAAAGGGTCAGCCGTTTGAATCTACCAGGCGCTCCTTGGAAACTCTATGGGGCAGTTCTACCCTGTCCTAAAGGGTCATTATGAGTCGGAATCAGCTCGATGGCTCTGGGTTTGGTTTTTGTCTGGTTTTGCCAACACCATAATTCAAATGTGTCAATTCTACTTTGGGCTTCCTTATTATACAGCTTTCGCATGTGTATGAGGTGCTTGAAAGTACCATGGCTTGGGTCAGGTGCACGTAGTCCCCAGTACTCAAAACAACATCTTTGCTTTTTAACACTTTATAGAGGTCTTTTGCAGCAGATTTGCCCAATGCAATGCTTCCTTTGATTTCTTGACTGCTGCTTCCATGGGCGTTGATTATGAATTCAAGAAAAAAGAAATCCTTGACAATTTTGATATTTTCTCTGTTTATCATGATGTTGGTTATTGATCCAGTTGTAGAGATTTTTGTTTTCTTTATGTTGAGGTGTAATCCATGCTGAAGACTTTAGTTGTTGATCTTCATCAGTAAGTGCTTCACATCCTCTGCTTTCAGCAAACAAGGTTCTGTCATCTGCATATCACAGGTTGTTAATAAGTCTTCCTCCTGTCCTGATGCTGTGTTCTTCTTCATATGGCCCAGCTTCTTGTGTTATTTGCTCAGCAAACAGAGTGAATGAGTATGGTGAAAGGATACAACCCTGATGCATACCTTTCCTGATTTTAAACCACAAGGCATCCCCTTGTTCTGTTAGAATGACTGCCTCTTGGTCTAGTTACAGGTTTTGCATAAGTACAATTATGTATTCTGGAATTCCCATTCTTCACAATGTTATCCATAATCTGTTACTATCCACACAGTTGTTTGCCTTTGCACAGTCAATAAAACACAGGAAAACATCTTTCTGGTATTCTCTGCTTTCATTCAAGAGCCATCTGATATCAGCAATGATAAAACTTGTTCTATTCCTCTTCTGAATCTGGCTTGAATTTCTGGCAGTTCATTGTTGATGTACTGCTGCAGCTGTTTTTGAATTATCTTCAGCAAAATTTTACTTGCATGTGATATTAATGATATCGTTTGATAGTTTCTGCATTCTATTGGATTGCCTTTTTTTGGAATGGATACAATTTCTTGGCATAGATGAGTGAGTGCTTCCAGAGTTGCATCCCTTTGTTGAAACATCTCCATTGGTCTAACATTAATGCCTGGAGCCATGCTTTTCACCAATGCCTTCAGTGCAGCTTGGACTTCTTCCCTCACTACCATCAGTTCTTGATCATAAGCTACCACCTGAAATGGCTGAATGCTGACCGGTTATTTTTGGTACAGTGGCTCTGTGTATTCCTTCCATCTTCTTTTGATGCTTCCTGTGTCATTCAGTGGAAAACTCTGGTGGCATAGTAGTTAAGAGCTAAGGCGGCTAACCAAAAGGTTGGCAGTTCAAATCCACAAGGTGCTTCTTGGAAACTCTATGGGGCATTTCTACTCTGTCCCATAGAGTCGCTATGAGTCCGAATTGACTTGATGGCAACAGATTTGGATTTTTTGGTTTTGGGTGTCATTCAATATCTTCCCTGTAGAATTCTTCAGTATTGGAACTTGAGGTTTGAATTTTTTTTCATCAGTTCTTTCAGCTTGAGAAATGCCAAATGTGTTCTTACCTTCTGGTTTTCTAACTGTAGGTCTTCGCATATTTCATTGTAATACTTTATTTTGTCTTCACTAGCACCCTTTGAGATTTTCTGTTCAAATTTTTTATGTCATCATTTCTTCCATTCACTTTTGATACTCTACATTCCATAACATGTTTCAGAGTCTCTTCTGACAT